>NC_135234.1:104321241-104621241 GCF_051348905.1 Ranitomeya variabilis
TGTGTAGTAAATATGACAAGCTGACCTGCAATGGGTGCTGCTGCTGAAACATTGGCCAATCTTTAGAAATATTCACCTTGAATGTCTCAATACGCCCACAGCTTTACGACATAAAAATATTTGCAGGTTATTATGGAGCGCCCCCACACCGCCGCAGGGCCGAGGGGTACCCGGAGCCGGGCCTCTGAGTCTCAGTTCTGGGGTTGTCACGGTGGCTAGACCCGGTCCGTGGCCCTGTCTGTCAGTGGGGGACGTCCGGTGCAATAAGTGGTGTTGTAACGGTGCAGTTGTGGGGTGCAGGTCGCGGTAAATAATGAGGACACCAGGTTGCAGTCTCTTTACCTCTTTACTGAAGGTTTTGGAGACCTCAGTCCAGAGCGCTGTTAACTGGGTTGTCAGAGACCGGCCGGTCCAAAGGCACATCAGGAGTTCTCTTTACAGGTGGGAATCAGTGTCTACCTTCTAGCGCTATGTGTTGTAGTTCTTCCCTGCTGAGCTCCCGGGATAGTCCTCACAACTGTTTCTGTCTGTCTCTGATGTTCGCTCTCTCCGTCCCCCAGATGATATGGTAGGACGCACCCGTATGACGGGGTAGGCCTGGAGTTCTTCCGGGACCCTAGAGTCGCCCCTCTCCCACAGCTGCCTCCGTTGTCTGCTTAGGTGTTAAGTGAGACAGCCAACCTGTAATTAGCTGTCCGGCCGTGGTTTGCAGTAGTACTTAAAGTCTCTTACTTGCTCGGCGTTCCGGCCACCGACTGTTTGCGCCTCAGAAGGATGTTGCCTCGGTCTAACAGCACGACTCCTTCTGGTTCTAATTCCTCTTTACTGTATTCCCGTTGTTCACTGGTTTGTTCTGCTCTGAGGAGTCTGCCAGGATCCCATCCCTGACAGGTCCTCTCACTAGCTCTTCCCAGCTACTTCTCCCTGTCTTCCTGTCCAACCCCCAGTTTTACCAGAGTTGTGAGGAGTGGCCTACTAGATAGGACCACCCCCCCTGGTGGCCGGAGTGTGAAGTGTGGTGTGAGTGTACCTGGTCAGAGAAACTCCTTAGTGCAATCAGACGTACCATAGCTCCCCATAGTGGCGGAGCCACAGTACTGCAACAACCAGGACTCTGGGGTGCTGCACTCCCCCCCGGTTAAATCCAGTACTCCGGGACTGGGAAAACAAGAACAATAATACATGTTAACAGGAAACACACAAATTTTTGAAATAGCATAACAATTGAACATAACTATGCTTCCCTTTACGGGAGGTGAGGATTCTTGAACGTTGCAAAAGTTAGGTCATGCACAGTTTATGACTCTCAGTTCAGTGGTTGAAACAGCGGGGACCCCGGGTAAACAAAGGGGTCCCCCTTATGAAAGTTTTTGAGCAATTCACCGTCCATTACTCTAGTGTCCATTTAAAAACCTGTAACAAAAAGATATGCATACAAACATTTTCAATTAAATAGCAGCCCTTATCAATACCTCCAAGTTTTGTAGCGGAGGGGAGTTTGATTTTGAGTGCTGCGTGTGGACCTTCGCAGCGCAGGGGTTGCTATTGGCCTAACAGGGCCCGCTATGCTTGTTACCGCTGGTGTAGTGCACTGTCTTCTAACTACACTTCTAGTGAGTCTGGGTAGCACTGGCAGGTTGGGGCTCTCAGAGCTGCGGTTATCAACAGTGGGTACAGCAGATTCACTGATAGCAGAGGGAGGATTTGCCGGCTCAATGGTTGGCATGGCTTCATCAGGTAAGGCTTGTTGAGGTAGCGGGGCCAGATGATCTGGTACCACCATCGTTTCTGGCGGGTCCGGCTGTTGAAACATTATGACAGGTACCACGACGGCTTGGTTTATCTGAGTCCAGGACTGGGGAAAGTCACCAAGGACAGTATGGAACATCTTCTCCTTTTCCACCGGCGGGGAGATTTCTGGGGCCGTGCCCCTCTCTTTTAACTTATCGGGGCAGACCTTAAGGTGATCCCTGGATACCGCTGTCGAGGTCTCCCCTCTGTCCTTGCTGATGAGACAGACCTTTGTGTTGTCGAAGTCGGATGGCAGGATGGTATACGGTTCTGCTTCCCATTGGTCATCGAGCTTGTGTAATCTCCTCTTTCGTTTAAGTACTTGCTCACCAGGTGACAGGGGAATCGCAGGAGCGTGTTGGTTGTAGTCCCTTTCTTGCTTCTGCCTAGCCTGGGCGAGACTTCTCTCTACACACTCCTGTACTTCGCGGTACCTTCGCTGCCTTTCTGCATCCCAATCTGCATCCGGCGAGGTATCTTCGGGTACTAGGACCCCCATGTCCAGATCAACGGGTAACCGACTAGACCTTCCTCGCATCAGGTACGCTGGAGTACAGTTGGTGGAACTTACTGGGATGTGGTTGTACATATCCACCAAGTCAGGCAACTTTGTCGGCCACAGGTTCCGTTCCTCCACAGGCAAGGTCTTCAATAAATCGATTACTACCTGGTTCATCTTCTCGCACATCCCGTTGGTTTGAGGGTGGTACGGTGTAGTTCTGATCTTCTTACACCCGTACAACTGGCAGAATTCTTGGAACACTTCCGCTTCGAATGCAGGCCCCTGATCGGTCAGTAGTTTCTCTGGGTAGCCATGGGGCCTACAAAAGTGCTGCTGGAAGGCCCTGGCGGCAGTCCTAGCTGTTAGATCCTTGACAGGCACCACCAAAAACCTGGAGTAGTGGTCCACGATGGTAAGGGCGTAGATATAGCCCGACCGGCTAGGTGTCAGCTTCACATGATCCAGCGCGACCAGTTCGAGCGGCCGTTTGGTGATGATAGGCCGCAGGGGAGCCCGTTGACTGTCACGGTCCTTCCTGCGCAGACTACATGGACCACACTCCCGACACCACTTCTCAATGGTTCTCTTCATGCCAATCCAATAGAACCTCCCTCGGAGCAGCTTCTCCAGCTTCCTCCATCCGAAGTGTCCGGCTCCATCATGGTAGGCTCCCAGAACCATGGGCGCATCTCGCCTTGGCACCACTATCTGCCACACCAATTCATGAGTACGTGGGTCGATGCTCCTCCTGCACAACTTGCCATCATGGATAAACAGTTTGCTTCTCCCCTTCCACAGCTGTTGGGTTTCTTGTGGATCATCTGGGCCAGGGTGCAACCCAGCCTGCGTCAAGAGTTCCTTCACCTGACGGACCGCGGGGTCACTATCCTGGGTTTCTGCCCATCCGTGGTGGGGCAGGGGATTCAGCGTGGCATCCGGTTGGTTCTTGTGCCTGTTCTTCACATGGTGAGAGTTCTGAGTGGCTTTGGGGCGATGGAAGGCAGGCAGCTCCACCTCTTCAAGTGCCTCCGGGTCTTCTCCCACTTCTGGTAAATTGGGCATTCGGGACAGAGCATCGGCATTGGCATTCTGGTGTCCTGCCCGATATTTGATGGTGAAATCATAGTTGGACAGCCGCGCCATCCACCGCTGTTCCAAAGCCCCGAGTTTGGCAGTATCCAGATGCGTTAGCGGATTGTTGTCCATGAAGACGGTGAATTTCGCGGAGGCCAGGTAGTGCTTAAACCTCTCTGTCACTGCCCAGACAAGGGCAAGGAATTCCAGTTTGAAGGAACTGTAGTTGTCAGGGTTCCTTTCCGTGGGACGGAGTTTCCTGCTGGCGTAAGCGATCACTCTTTCTTTGCCTTTCTGGACTTGAGACAGCACGGCTCCTAGTCCCACATTACTGGCATCTGTGTACAGCACAAACGGTTGGTCGTATTCGGGGTAAGCCAGTACCTCTTCTCCCGTCAGCGCCGACTTCAAGCAGGTGAAGGATTCCTCCAGCTCCCCGTTCCAGTCAAAGGGGGTGTTCTTCCCCTTGGTCTTCTTTGGTTGGCCCACCAACAGGTTTTGCAAGGGTGCGGCCTTCTTGGTGAAGTCTTTAATGAACCTCCGGTAATAGCCTACCAGCCCGAGGAACTGCCGGACTTCGTGGAGGTCACTGGGCTTTGGCCAGTCCTTGATCACTGTGACCTTGTCGGGGTCTGGGGCCACTCCTTCAGCGCTCACCACATGGCCCAGGTACTGCACTTTAGGTTTCAGCAGATGACACTTGGACGGTTTCACTTTTAGGCCGAAGTTGGACAAGGCTTCAAACACCTCGGCCAGGTGCTTCAGATGGTCTTCGTAGGTTTTAGAGAAGACTATGACGTCATCCAGATATAGCAGCACGGTTTCAAAGTTCAGGTGTCCCAGGCAGCACTCCATCATCCTCTGGAACGTTCCGGGAGCATTGCACAATCCGAAGGGCATGTAGTTGAACTCACAGAGACCCATTGGCGTCGTGAAGGCCATCTTCTCTTTGTCCGCCTCCGCTACAGGAACCTGCCAGTACCCACTGGTGAGATCTAAGGTAGAGAAGTAGTTAGCAGATTTTAAGGCAGCCAGAGACTCCTCTATCCTGGGCAGTGGGTATGCGTCCTTATGTGTAATGCGATTCAACTGCCTGTAATCAACACACATCCTCATTGTACCATCTTTCTTTTTAACAAGGACTAACGGAGCTGCCCAGGGGCTACAGCTGTCTCTCACCACCCCAGCCTCCCTCATTTCCCGTAACATGTCCTTGGCACACTGGTAATGAGCTGGGGGTACAGGGCGATATCTCTCTTTTATGGGTCGGTGATCTCCCGTGGGGATGTGATGTTGGATCCCTTTCACCTGCCCAAAATCTGAGGGGTGTTTGCTGAATACCTGCTCGTACTCGTGTACCACCCTGTAAGCCCCCTGTATTTGATGAGATGGGGTAGAGTCAGTGCCCACATGCAATTCCCGACACCAGTCTTTCGAGTGCTCTGCAGAACCTTTGTTCTCCGCCACGTTTGACGGGACCAAGGGTTCAGGTGTCTGTATTACACTATTATTGATAGTGAACAGTTTGGCGAGCGTGGTATACTTGGTTAGGTGGACCTCTTCCTCCCCACAATTGAGGACACGTACGGGCACTCTCCCCTGTCGGACGTCGACCACCCCCCGGGCTGTCAGAACAGTAGGCCTATTGTCTGAATATACGGGTTCTACCAAGGCCTGGTAGTCCTTACCCCTGAGGCCTGTGGCTGCTCGACACCATATTAACATTTCACTCTTGGGGGGTATCGCGATGGGGTTTGAATCACTCACAGTGACACGACCAATCTCACCACCAGTCAGCTCTACCTGCTGTCTCTGCATCAGAGCTCTGATTTCCTTCTGCAGGGCACGTTGCTCACTGTGGCCAGCGGTTTCTGCCACCTGTTGCAACAAAACAATCACTTCTGCAAGACAATTTTCTATAACATTAGTACCAAGAGTCATCATGGGATTACATTCTCGACGATCAATATCTACAATCACAATCCCTTGGGCTTTCAATTCCACCCGCCCCACTTTGATGGTGACCTCCTTATACCCCACTTGTGGCAACGGCTGACCATTACTGGCGATTATGGTGAAATCATCGTCAGGGCCACGAGTAATATCAGCGTCCTCCCAATACCGTTTGTAGAGCACGTAAGGTATAGTCGTCACCTGAGAACCGGTGTCCAGCAAAGCATTCAAGGGGATTCAATCAACTGGTCGTCCTCCAATATACTTGGTTCTCCAATGCTGCGGGCCTGACCGTCCTACTCCTGGGGGTTGGCCCTTTGCCCCAGGGGATGCTCGTTTAAAGGACAGTACCTTGCAAGATGGCCCACCTGGTGACAGCGGCGGCAGATGGGTCGTCCATCCTGGTGGAAGCGATCGTCGGGCCGGCTCCTGGTCGGCGGAGTCCTCCTCTGTCGCATCCAAGGGACATCCTCCGGGCTGGAAGCCAACTGGATCTTCTCTTTGGGGGCCTCCTGTAGGGACTGCACCGTCCGGGCCAGGGCAGCAACGCTCTTGGTTAGCTCTTGCATCTGGAGACGGAGTCCTGCAGGGGAGTCGTCCTCGAAGCTCTGGGCGTCGGCCTCCGCGGCAACTGGGGTATCCGATGCCACCTCCTGGTGGTATGTGAGAGCGGGGCGCCTGGGTGGTACTGCGCGGCTGGGCTGTCGCTCCTGCAATGCCTGGATAGCTTTATCTTTAAACTGCGCAAAAGTCAAGTCTGGATTTTGCATGGCCAGGAAGTGCAATTGGCCCCGCTGGTGACTGCACAGGAGCCCCTCAATGAACCGCTCCTTCAGAAGTTTATCCTCATCCTGCATGCTGCCAGGGTCACTCTGCTTAATGGCCCGCATCGCTTCCTGGAGATTAAGGGCATAGTCCCGTAAGCTATCCTGTGGCCTTTGTTTGCATCCATAAAAAGTCAGTTTAATTTCTGTAGCAGTGCGAGTATCAAAGGTGGCTTTAAGCTTGGCAAAAATCTGTTGTGCATTTTCTTTATCCTCAGCGGGCCAGGATTTCAATTCTCTCAGAGCCGCCCCAAAGAGTTGGCCGGTTATCATATGGACCTTCTGAGGCTCGGTTAGGGGATAGAACTCGAGCAGGCTGCAGAGCCCCTCTTTAAAGTCAGTGAACGTATGCGACTCCCCAGAGTATCGCGGAAGCCAAGCCGCTCCGGGCAGGTACGGCATAGAGAAGGGCATTATGGCTTTTGTGTTAGCGGCAGCGTCCGGCTGGTTGGGAGGAACAGCGGGTTCTGCGGCTACCGGTGGTGGTATTAGGGCCGCGGCTCCGTCCGCTGCGGGGACCGGAGCTGCCCCTGCGTCCGCGGCTGCGACCGCCACCTCCTCTCCTCCCGACTCAGACATGGCTGTCCCTTCCTCCCACGAACCTGCTGGAGGTCGGAGTTCCTCTTCCGGGATTGGCGCCTTACCGCGCTTTCCGTTCCGCGCTTCTTTTGGCTGATTCCGCCCACGTAGCTAAGGCTCCTCCCTCCGTGCGCGGCAATGGCGAATTTTGGCGGTAAATGGCAATACACAGTCTTTTCAATAAAGTACAATTCAAGCGCAATAAATCACAGTTCCAAGGCACACATGACCTGATTCTTCAGGCTTAAGTAGATCCTGTTCGTGACGCCAAGTTGGAGCGCCCCCACACCGCCGCAGGGCCGAGGGGTACCCGGAGCCGGGCCTCTGAGTCTCAGTTCTGGGGTTGTCACGGTGGCTAGACCCGGTCCGTGGCCCTGTCTGTCAGTGGGGGACGTCCGGTGCAATAAGTGGTGTTGTAACGGTGCAGTTGTGGGGTGCAGGTCGCGGTAAATAATGAGGACACCAGGTTGCAGTCTCTTTACCTCTTTACTGAAGGTTTTGGAGACCTCAGTCCAGAGCGCTGTTACCAGGGCTGTCAGAGACCGGCCGGTCCAAAGGCACATCAGGAGTTCTCTTTACAGGTGGGAATCAGTGTCTACCTTCTAGCGCTATGTGTTGTAGTTCTTCCCTGCTGAGCTCCCGGGATAGTCCTCACAACTGTTTCTGTCTGTCTCTGATGTTCGCTCTCTCCGTCCCCCAGATGATATGGTAGGACGCACCCGTATGACGGGGTAGGCCTGGAGTTCTTCCGGGACCCTAGAGTCGCCCCTCTCCCACAGCTGCCTTCGTTGTCTGCTTAGGTGTTAAGTGAGACAGCCAACCTGTAATTAGCTGTCCGGCCGTGGTTTGCAGTAGTACTTAAAGTCTCTTACTTGCTCGGCGTTCCGGCCACCGACTGTTTGCGCCTCAGAAGGATGTTGCCTCGGTCTAACAGCACGACTCCTTCTGGTTCTAATTCCTCTTTACTGTATTCCCGTTGTTCACTGGTTTGTTCTGCTCTGAGGAGTCTGCCAGGATCCCATCCCTGACAGGTCCTCTCACTAGCTCTTCCCAGCTACTTCTCCCTGTCTTCCTGTCCAACCCCCAGTTTTACCAGAGTTGTGAGGAGTGGCCTACTAGATAGGACCACCCCCCCTGGTGGCCGGAGTGTGAAGTGTGGTGTGAGTGTACCTGGTCAGAGAAACTCCTTAGTGCAATCAGACGTACCATAGCTCCCCATAGTGGCGGAGCCACAGTACTGCAACAACCAGGACTCTGGGGTGCTGCAATTACATATGGATTTGATTAATAAATAATCAAGAGCGTTGATGTTAAAGGGAACCTGTTAGATTTCCCATGCCTTTGCCATTTGCATTGATCCAATATTTATGAGAGATATATTTTCAGCATCGTAGTGAAGGGATACACTTAACACCTTCACTCACATCACTGTAAGGCCACTCTAACTGCTCCGACGTTATATCGGCCTGATTGATGATGATATCCATGCCATGTTTCATCTCTATAAACAGGAAATCGCAATAAGAATAATGATGACAATATCTACCACCTGGGACCTCCTGGAGCGAAGATATCCTGAAAGCTAGTGTAACAGGAGTGGTGGAACCACTGTGATGTGATCTGAGGAGAGCCTGGAGGGGCATAACTAGGTGATCACCTGACTCTTCACTGGAGCCCCTGATGGTAGGGTTAGGCTTGGCTCCCGATGGAGAGCAGGTGCTATACCTGGACAGACCTCGGTCTCATGGCCGCTGACCCCCAAGGGACAGGTAGCTGGAACGGCCTGGTAGGAGAAAATAGCTAATACACGCAGGAAGACAGAAACCACAATTGCTGGGTGGTATACAGATTGGCACTCGCAGGTGCAGGCTTTTATACAGAAAGGCACTGGCAGGTGCAGGACTAGTCCAGCTGGTATACAGATAGGCACTAGCAGGTGCAGGCTGCTATGCCTGGTATACAGATAGGCACTGGCAGGTGCAGGCTGGAGTGACTGATATAAAGACAATCACTGGCAGGTGCGGGCTGGTCCGGCTGGTATACAGATAGGCACTGGCAAGTGTAGGCTGATACAGCTGGTATACAGATAAGCACTGGCAGGTGCAGGCTGGATCGAATGGTATACAGATAAGCACTGGTAGGTGCGGGCTGGTAAACAAATAAGCACTGGCAGGTGCAGACTGGTATGGCTGAAATATAGGGAAACAAGGCAAGAACAGGCAGACAGGTACTGGATAGAAGAAGAAAGGTATTAGATGGCCACATCTCGTAGGTAGCATCCGCACATATATACCTAACTGTACGTGCTAGCCGGACTTATTTAACCATATCGTAATCTATTTAACCAGAAAAGGAGGGGGAATGTGGAAACCACAAAAAATACGACAATGGGAAAAACTAGAGAAAATAAACCTTTATTGATGTACATAACATATACATAAAATGCGGACATAACATGGAACAAAGTGCAAGGATAGTGCAGAGCAACAAAGACTGCTGTCTGTGCAAAAAGAGGGACGTGCAGCTGAGGAACTGGCTACTTATAAAATGGATACACAGTTATATGCTGGGGAATATGGCTTGCCCACTATGGCGCCTACTTACAGATGGTGTCCATGTCCACCTGAGCATTATACCCTCCCTATACAAATAGAGGCTAATAGCGTGGCTCCAACAATACTAACCACTATGCCAGTGCAAAAAGAATGAGCCAACATGACACCATATAATCAGCAAGGGTAATGCATGTTTTAGGAGGTCTCACACATCAGACCTAATCCACAAATGAACCAGAGACACTTCCCCATAACCGCTACCATTAGGGTGTATCACCTCCCCACATGGAGTAGAGCAAGGCACAGCTGCTCCCGAAAATGTTACCTGCTAGTGCGGCTGCTAGTGTTCTGCCAGGGCCTCAACAGCACGTCCGCCCGACGCGCGTTTCGGAGCGGAACTCCTTCGTCAGGGGGCGCACAGACAGCAGTCTTTGTTGCTCTGCACTATCCTTGCACTTTGTTCCATGTTATGTCCGCATTTTATGTATATGTTATGTACATCAATAAAGGTTTATTTTCTCTAGGTACTGGATAGGTAGACTGACTGGTGAGTACTGGGGTCTGGGGACCTGACAACAAGCAAGCATGCAGGGGACTAATTATACACATTGTTCAGGCACCTCCATTTAAGTGGAGGTGCCATAAATAATAAATGTCTTCCAGCCATTTGCTGAGGACACTTTAGGACAGAATGCAAGGCCCCTTAAAGAAGGAGGGAGCATGCATGCCCTAAGCCCAACGCCAGGGGATCTGCGCACCATTCACAGACTATAGACAGCAGCCAGAGAAGGAAGTTCAGGACAGGGGTCACAGTGCTGAGTGAGTCGGCGTCCCTGCTGGGGGAGGGGAGAAGCATGCAGGGACACCGGCGCTACAGTTGGGGATCTTATAAAATTCAGACCTAGCACATCCCACAACCAGCCCCCTTACAAGCTCATCAAGGGAAGGTATGAGGGTGTAACCTTGATCTAATAAAAAGCAGAATTTGGGTGTCTGTCATTGTTCATTCTGGAAGACACAGTTCACTGAGAGATTGTTCCACATTCCTAGTCGGAGCGCTTCCCTCCATAAAGATAAAAGCCATTCCTTCAATATCAGGTTTAGTAATTTTGTTTCCTTTTTATTTTATGTAATTGTCTACACTGTATTGTTTTGTTCCCATTTTGTATCATTTCTATATTTTTTTATAACCACTGCCTACCTCTCTGCATTAAATATATAAAATGTAATAGCTTTTTTTGTCTTGCTCTGTAAACGACACTCCTTAAAGGGAACCTGTCACCTCAAATTGGTGGGATATTTAAATGAGTTTTTACCGGTCTGATGGGTGGCGTTTCATCTTCATTTCTCCACCCCGTCCGTCCCTGTTGTCCGCAATATGTTAGTGAATTAGAGTACATGTGCTCCATAGTTGGCACGTGCGTAATGCAATCTTCGGTCGGGCACGCGCACTATGTCCCGGAAGTATTTTGCTGTATTGCTGGATATGCACGAGCGCATGCGCAGTAATGCTTTTCGGCTTTGCCCGCAGTTGGGCAAAGCATACTGCGCGTATCCCGCCAATTTCAGGTTCCCTTTAAGCCATATGCTGCCAGTAACATGTGTAAACGATTAGTTAAATTTGTAATTATGGAGTTGGCAGTGACTGTACAGGGGTATATATATATATACTGTATATATATATTCCATGAGCTGTAATCAGAGGTGTATATACACCATACGCTGACTGTGAGTTCCCCAATAACAGCCAAGTAGTGTTAACAGCTGCGGCCTCATCCCTGACTCGCCAGTCTATTACATAATTGCCCTGACAATTGGAGGCAGCAATGTTGTGTCTCCCTGAAAAACTGGTAACAGCGGTGGGATCTGTGCGACTCCCCTGTTATTCGTGACAAATAGGGTATTCACATAAGGCGGCAGCCAGTGTCTGTATAAGTACAGAGTGCTAGTAAGTGCCTGAAGGGAGTGTAAACAGATGCTACCAGGGATCAAATTTGGAAGAAAATGTTGTTACAGCAAAATGGGAATCTAATATATAAAGCTGAATGTGTGTATGTATGTATGTGTGTATGTCCGGGATTGGCATCTGAACCGTCGCAGCTACAGCCACAAAATTTTGCACAGTCACACGTCTGGACCCCGAGAGCGTCATAGGCTATGTTGTGAGGTGAAATTTTAACCCCGCGCTTTCCAATTCACCAAACAATTTTGCCCCTATCTACATAATGGGGAAAAAATGAAAGGAAAAGTGTTGGAGGCAAATTAACAGCTGCCAGATGTGAACAAGGGGGACTTAAAGAATGACAGCGATGGCGCCAAAGAGTATATACTGTACAGTTGCTAAGGTGGGGCCCCAACATGGGATAATCACCACACCACCACGGGGATATGAACACACACACAAAATGCGCCACACACTACCACGTGCTCGAACACATATACCACCCTCAGCGCACATTTCACCACACATACACCAACCTCGCCACATAAAAGTAGAAACACAAAAGTCGCCACTCAAAACTCGCCACGCGCAAAACTCTCCACATGCAAAACTCGCCACACGTGCAAAACTCACCTCATGGAAAACTCGCCACACGCAAAACTTGCACACGCAGAAAAATTGCCACACGCAGAAAAATTGCTACATGCACAAAAGTTGCAACACATGCAAAAGTTGCCTCACACAAAACTTGCACATACTCAAAAGGCACCACACATAAAACTCGCCACGCGCAAAACTCGCCATGCGCAAAACTTGCTGCACACAACTTGCTACACTAACCTGTCACATGCAACTCGACACACAAAAAGTTGCTACACGCATGTCGCCACACAAAACTCATCTCACAAAAGTCCCTACATGCATGTCGCCACACGCAACTCAACACACACAACTTGACACACGAAACTCGCCCTAAAACACACACAAGTCTGGTATTATCCTTCAAAAATAAAAATCTGATTAATAAGCAGACAAACTACAAGAGCAACAAATGTACCATATAGGAATCCGGCAGCTGTCAGTCACATGACCAGTCTATTATGTGTATGTGTGAGCTAATATATACTGCCAGGGGGTGGGCTTACTGTTGGCTGGGGATTTATCAGGCTGCCATTTTAGCTTACAAATACTGAGGTAAAAATACTGACTACTGACCAAATAACGTGTGAACGAGGGCTAATACAGGAGGAGATGACATACAGATATATACTATATACAGGAGGAGATGACACACAGGTATATACTATTTACAGGGGAGATGACACACAGGTATATACTATATACAGGAGGAGATGACACACAGATATATACTATATACAGGAGAGATGACACACAGGTATATACTATATAGAGGAGGAGATGACATACAGGTACATACTACATACAGGAGGAGATGACATACAGGTATATACTATATACAGGAGGAGATGACACACAGGTATATACTATATACAGGGGCAGATTACCTACAGGTATATAGTATATACAGGAGGAGATGACATACAGGTATAAGCTATGTATAGGAGGAGATGACATACAGGTATATACTATATACAGGAAGAGATGACACACAGATATATACTATATATAGGTGAGATGACACACAGGTATATACTATATACAGGAGATTACATACAGGTATATCTAATATATAAAGCTGAATGTGTGTATGTATGTATGTGTGTATGTCCGGGATTGGCATCTGCACCGTCGCAGCTACAGCCACAAAATTTTGCACAGTCACACGTCTGGACCCCGAGAGCGTCATAGGCTATGTTGTGAGGTGAAATTTTAACCCCGCGCGTTCCAATTCACCAAACAATTTTGCCCCTATCTACATAATGGGGAAAAAGTGAAGGGAAAAGTGTTGGAGGAAAATTGACAGCTGCCAGATGTGAACAATGAGGACTTAAGGAATGAGAGCGATGGCGCCAAAGAGTATATACCGTACAGTTGCTAAGGTGGGGCCCCGACATGGGATACTCACCACACACGGGGATATGAACACAAACACAAAATGCGCCACACACTACCACGTGCTTGAACACATATACCACCCTCAGCACACATTTCACCACACACACACCAACCTCACCACATAAAAGTCGAAACACAAAAGCCACCACTCAAAACTCGCAACGCGCAAAACTCGCTACATGCAAAACTCACCATATGCAAAACTAGGCTCACGCAAAACTCGCCACACGTGCAAAACTCACCTCATGGAAAACTCACCTCATGCAAAACTTGCACACACAGAAAAATTACCACATGTACAAAAGTTGCACCACATGCAAAAGTTGCCTCACACAAAACTTGCACATACTCAAAACGCACCACACATAAAACTCGCCACGCGCAAAACTCGCCATGCACAAATCTTGCTGCACACAACTTGCTACACTAACCTGTCACATGCAACTCGACACACAAAATGTTGCTACACGCATGTCGCCACACAAAACTCATCTCACAAAAGTCGCTACATGCATGTCGCCACACGCAACTCAACACACACAACTTGACACATGAAACTCGCCCTAAAACACACACAAGTCTGGTATTATCCTTCAATAATAAAAATCTGATTAATAAGCAGACAAACTACAAGAGCAACAAATGTACCATATAGGAAATCCGGCAGCTGTCAGTCACATGACCTGTCTATTATGTGTATGTGTGAGCTAATATATACTGCCAGGGGGGAGGGCTTCCTGTTGGCTGGGGATTTATCAGGCTGCCAATAGCAACCAATCACAGCTCAGCTTCTATTTTGCTACAGTTAATTAACCTGAGCTCTGATTGGTTAATATAGGCAACAAAGACATTCTCAGTATAACAAAGCTAATATATGTTGTGAAATTCTTCTATTAGCTTAGTTTTTGCCTTTTAATAATTACATTTCTATCTATTTGTTTTGTGGTTTTTGTGTGCAGAATAAATTTTTGTTAACACATTCTATTTTGCTAACAGCAGTCATTAACCCGGGCGAAGCCGGGTAGTACAGCTAGTAGTTACATAAGTGAGGTGAGGTGATAGGCCAACCTAAAGAAATTAGTTTTTAGGGCGCGCCTAAAACTGTGGATATTGGAAATTATTTGGATTTTCCTGGGTAGTGCATTCCAGAGAATTGGCGCAGCACGCAATAAGTCTTGAAGATGGGAGTGGGAGGTTCGGGTTATTGAGGATGTTTGTCATAGGTCATTAGTGGAACGGAGGGCGCGGGTAGGGTGGTAGAGATGAGGGAGGAGATGTATGGTGGTGCAGTACTGTGGAACACTTTATTGTCTCCATGGTAACAAACAACAAACAAACCCCGCAGTCATACAATGCCATTTACTTCTTGACAGCCTTCCAGTAGTGTGATGAGCGAAGACTGCAGGAGATACAGGATTGTTGTCCGTTACCTCGGAGATGCAATGTATACATAGGAGCTCTACTATGTCAGAGAATTTTTAAACCCTAATGTAAAGTTGCTTTTTTTGTGTGTTTACAGGCATAAAATTTGATTTTGAAGATGAATATAGTTTTCAAAGAGGACCTGTCACCAGGTCAAAAGCGCCCAACTTTTGCTGTTTTTTAATTCCTGCTATAATCTGTGGATTACTGTAATTAGGGATTACTAATCCCTTTAGGGTGAGTGTCCACGGTAAGTAAACGCTGCGTGATTGACGCTGCAGCGTCAAACACGCAGCGTCCAGATGTTCCAGCATAGTGGAGGGGATTTTGTGAAATCCCGTGTCCACTATGCGTGGAAACCCGCACGCGGCGGGCCTGCGATTCCGGACATGCTGCGCGTCTTTTCAGATCGCAGCATGTCCGTGCGTCGCCGCAGGCAATATCACAGGGCCCTATGGCGAGGGGTGCGATGATCCCGGATGTGTACAGTACACATCCGGCATGATCGCGTCCCAGAAAGGCGATACCGCCGGCCATCCTGAGCGTGGACACGCAGCCTTAGTAATCTGTATTTTTTTTTGTTTGTCAGGTTTTTAATCCAACACAGGTTTGCAGTGATAATGGTCTTTTTATTAGTGCAAATCTTTATGGTTTAATCCAAAGGGGCGGGGCTTACAGGAGTCTTTGGGGGCGTGTCCTGAGGCTGCTTTGCATTATTACACTGTGAGCCATACCCCTACATAAATACAATAAATATTAGCACAAAATGAAATAGCCCATATGGCGGATTAAAAAAAGTGACAACAAGAATAACATAGGAGCAAAAATTGGGGGCAGGTCCTCTCTAAATGGTTATTTCCAAAATTGTTCCCTTCAGGTCATCTAAAAATGACATTTATTATGATGTTTGTTCAGCTTCAGTCCACTGGTCCCCGGTGATGGCTGTTATCTATTATACCAGGCTCACTCTGTCTTCCTTCACACAAGCAGTTCATTTAGTTGTCCCACATCATTGGAAGACCCCACAGGTTCCCTCTCTTGTGGAGTGGCTAGATACCTTCCTGGACATTTCTCGGATGGAGGACCTCACAACTGGAGACACGATAGGACTGACCAATTCTTCAGAAAACGGTGACCTTGGTTTCTGTTTAAAGGGGTTGTCCGGACAAAACTAATAAGTCTGCAGTCAGTCTGTGTGACTGCAGATTTATGAATCCCTCCTATGCACGCACTGTGTGCTGCGGGAATTCACCGGTTTCAGACCGGGGACTAGAGGGTATGTATTGGCTGTTCTGGGACCCAATTGATCCTAAACATGGGGCTCTGAAATACCCTTTTAAACTCATTGATCATCATTCATTGAGTTTGGGACTGGTGTAGATAACCAAGCACTGTACTCTGCAACCTCCCATAGACGATGAATGGAGCATGCAAGATCAGCAATCCATTAGGGGAAGTGTGAGGGTCCCAGCAATTGGATCACTGGTCACCACAAATCCAATGGATAGGTGGTAACTTGCTGAGTTGGGAATAACCCTTTAGAATCATTTTAATATCTAATATTATTAGGAAATGTCTTGCCCTTTGAGTGAGGATTCCTTAACCCAGTTGGCAAAGGATTCCTTAACCCAGGAATAAGCACAATAAGCTGAAACCTTATGGAGGTACGCGTAGCTTGAGCCCTGGGAGATAACTAGTTCTTGGTGGGGACAATGTGGCTGGCATAGGGGTAGGGTATGTTTGGTTGACAATGGGACACCCTGGGGCTTTCATGGAAGAATTATGACAAGCATGGGAATATATGTCTGCTACACACATAGTACCGAGGGCAGGCACACTATAAGGATCATCTTTGGCCGTCGCTATGAGTGCACAGGGCATACTCTCAGCAATATTAGGGCAAAAAGAGCAAGAGGCAAAATGAAATTAAAGATCCCTATTGTCACCAACAGTGTCTTGGTGCCATTCATTTACGTTTAGCCCCAGTGTCTTGATAACCAAACTACTGAGGTCTCCTTAACAATAGTTTTCTACTGTGCAACCTTGGGAAGGCAGAGGGAGGCACAGTATATAATTGTGTATGTTTTGGCTGCACATTATAAAGCAATGGTTTCCAACGTATGGCCTTCTTGCTCTAGGCACCCATTATGGCCCACTAGCGCAAGGGGCAACGTAAACCCGTAACATGTCATTTTGGAAACAAGTTGAGGCCAAGTGAATTAAGAAAAAACTCCCACGAATGTGTCAGGAATAGGGAGGCAGCAACTCTGACAACTGACACCTGTGCTGGTAATTCCTGACTTTTGCAATGCATTCTCATAAACACACAAACACCATATGATCAGTTTTGCTTTTTTGGGAGGTTTCTACTATTGTCTTTGTTTTAAGGGCATAGTTTCAAAAACTTCCCCCCAAAGTCAGTCTGGTACAGGGTGTTTAAGGATAAAGTGAGTGAAAAATGCTGAGTGATCAGTAAATACACACCAGGCTGCAAAGTGATGTCAGTATGCCAGTCACCAAATGTGTCTGGAATCTGGCCAAAGCCAAAAGAGATCACGGAGGAGCACAAACACTTTAGAAAGTTTTAAAGGTGCACCTGTCCTGACTTAGGACAAATGCTTTGGTTGTTTGTTTTTTTTTTTAAAGTGGGGGAGGGGACACTGTTATGGATCCCTTGTTACTAGCTGCTGAAAAGAGCAACTAAAACTCTGGAGGCCTTTGCACTAAGATATAAAGATTGTCCTGTAGGGAGATTTGGACATGGCAGCAGAGCCCCCCAGTAAGGCGACTCCCGGAGATCAGCTCATTATTGGGGGTGCTGCTGTATAATTACAGGTTTGTCCTTATAGCCTTGTCTCTGTGTGCAGCGCAGTTAATGGACTGTTTTTCTGCAGAGCTTCTACTTTTTCCAAAATAACAGATTATTGCTTCATCTGGGTTGAGGGAAACAGAAAGCATAAGAGAATTACTGGACTTTGGCAGAATTTTAAATCCCAGACTGTATTTGTTTCAAAAAGAAGCCAGCTGTAGTTTTTGTTCTTTACAAATCTCCTAGAAAGATCTGAGATTAACATCACTGTGTAAAAGCTGTAGAACAGAGCCTCAAACATGATTTGCAAAACCAGTTGGTCTGGAACAAAGAAAAAGAGGTCACATATCGCCATCTGGTGGATTTCTAGGGGACATGCACACAAGTGTAATCTCCATATAGTCTTTCAGTACTACAAATCCCTAGGGGGATAGCTATAGTGGGGGCAGGGTTAGTCTACGGTCACACGACTGTAGATTCTCTATCCCGAGAGAATCAGATTGATTATGCAATTAACACTCTGATCAAACTCTGATCCAAGTGTCAGCTTGGTGTGATCAGAGAACTGAGCCCATAAGAGGAGAAGATGGAGAACAAGATTTCTCCATCTTCTCCATTGTGTTAGCAGAAATTGGACTGCACTCAGGTGTCATCAGAGTGCAGTCCGATGTTTTCCAATAAGCTTGAATGGGTGAAGGACATCCAATTTGCTCTGCAAATCACAGCGTGCTGCGATTTTTTTTCTCATGCCAAATCGGCGTTAAACAAAAACGCTGATCCGCACTGCCCTATAGAATAACATTGGTCTGATAAAACATCGCACTCTCCCAATGTATATGCTGGTGTGAACAAGATCTAAGAGTTGCACCCACGCCTTGAAATCCAGGGAGGCACAAAAAAGTTTCTTTGGCCATATGAGAAGACAGGGTTATTAAAGACCCTTGATAGTTGGGGCTCACAAGCCTTGGAGATTTTGCCTTGGGATCCACGAACTTTACATTTTACCACTACAAAGCTCAGACTTTTATGGTAGAGATTTCTTATAGCTATGAAAACAATTGTGCCATATAGGTGCTATATTTATTATAAGGGAGAATTTTTCTGCTTTGTGGATCAGTCTCATAGGCAAACGTCTCGTATAGTGTCACATAAAAGGCATAGTGTGTATGTATGTGTGTACGTGTGTATATATATATATATATATATATATATATATATATATATATAGTTAGTATGATCCATGAGCTTGTTAATATTCTAGTTAGGAAGGACCCCTGAGGGTGAACCTGGAGAAGGATGGATTCCCATTTTGCTTGTATACTGGCAAATCTCGCTAATTACTTTCCGTATTTCCGGGCGGCTTAGCAGACATGCTTCACATCTTACATTACTGTATATTGTAAAGGGACCTTCGTTCTGCACTGCCACCCTGTGATCTTCTCGGGAACGACACGTTGTTTTTGTGTAATTTATCATTTTGTACATTATTTCTGACATGTTGACCTCAGAGCGATCCATTGTTTCAAGCTTATCTGCACATTTGCTATGGGAAAAAAAATTTTTTTCAGATATGAATCTATGTAAACAGAGGGGTACTAGTTTTACTATTATGTTGGCTGATTTCTGCGTTGCCCCTTTTATTTCCAGAATGTCGTTCTATGCCTCCTTGTCAACAAGCAGGTTTAGAGCTTAGCGGGGCTTCCATGTGACGGGTTATACATGACTGTGGGATCAGAATAGAAGCAGAGCTGTAATCTGCAGCCATGGAGCAGAAACCGCATCAAACTGGTAAGTCATAAATCTGCGGAGGATATTTATAATTAGGGCTATTTGCGATATTGCTCAGTTTTTTATTTCTGATCTGTTTAGACCAGGCGTTACCAGCAGTCAGAGGGTGGCATGTCCTATTGACAGATCATAAACACTATGACCCTGCAGAACTGGGGTCCGCATTGTGCTCGTAGGTTCGCTCCATGTACTCATAAGGGCTCCTTTCTGCCCCCTAAAACACTCTTCAGAGGTTAATTGGCTTTATGTGAAATTACATCTTGAGGGTGTCTGAGACCAGGACACTTTATTGTGAGCTCTATTGGGAATATGGGTTATGATAATATCTGTACAGCTCTGCTGAATATGTTGGCGCCATAGAATCATCAGGAAATAAATCGTCTGCAATGTACATCTTGTCGTAGTAAATAAAAGACGTTTCAGAGACCAATGTATCAGAAGATACATTTTCCTGAGGAGGATGGGCTCAAACACAGTCACACTTCAGAAGGTATGCAAAGACTGACCTTCCAGTTTTACATAGCAAGGGCATGTAGGAGCATGTTCACACGTTGCATTTTTGCCTTATTTTTTATTTTCCACGAGTTCATGCAGCAGAAAAATTGCAGCGTTTGACAGTATTATCAGCAAAGTGAATGATATTTCTGACATCTCAAGTGCATGCTACTTATCTTTTCCTTGCAGATTCAAATCTTCCGAATGTCAATTCTCTCAATGTTTTTTTTTTTTTTTTGCAGGGTTTTTCTCCCACTCAAATCTACAGGACAAAAAGCATAAAAAATGCACGAACAAACATGTGTATCTTATGTGGTGTTTTTGCTGCCATCACTCCAGGATTTGCAGCAAATTTTTTTGCTGAAAATACTGAACGTGTGCACATCCCATAAGGCCACGTTCACACATTCAGCATTCAGTCAGTATTTTACATCAGTATCTGTAAGCAAAACCAGGAGTGGAACAATCAGAGGAAAAGTATAATAGAAACATATGCACCACTTCTGTGTTTATCACCCACGCCTGGTTTTGGCTTACAAATACTGATGTAAAATACTGACCAAATACTGGTAGTGTGACCGTGGCCTAATACTATTTGTAATTTGGTGGGTGCATGGGACCATGAAGATAAGCCTCGGAGTGCGTATGTTGTGATATACACCATTTGGATAAAAGTATTGGGACACGTACACATCACAACCACAGAAGCTTTTGTGAAATCTCATTCTAAACCCATAGCCATTAATTATGGAGCTGGTCCCCATTTTGCAGCTATAACAGCTTCCACTCTTCTGGGAAGGCTTTCAACAAGAATTTGGAGTTCATCTGTGAAAAATTTTGCTCATTCATCCAGAAGAGCATTTATGGGGTAAGAGAAGGATGTTGGATGAGACCGCTGTGGCACCCCAGGAGTTCAGGTACTACAGTGGTAGTGCCTTCCTCTCGGGGAGGGTGATGTCATGCCTGGATACAAGGAGAATCCCTTTAGCAGGTAAGCTGTATGTTCAACACATTCTTTCTCCAGGCCAGAAGGGGGAGCTCTGAACCCGGTTTAAGGGGAACTTCCCTATATACATTCTGGTCTGGAGGAGGAGTTAGTTAGTCTGTAGCAGACAAGAGACAGTGAAGGAGCGCAGGAGAGATCAGCAGCTGGAGGAGAGCTGCGAGTTGACCTCCTCTAAGGTAGAGTGCAGAAACTGGGCATCGGGAGCCCGAGGTCGTGTGGAACTACAAGTCCCACAGCAGAATCAGAGGTCAGGAAACTGCAAGTGACTTGCCCACATTTCACCTGAGGTACAGCAACGTCCAGAGCCCGGAGTCACCGTGAATCGAGACCCAAAGGAAACGGCTAGAGTTGCCTACCGTGCAGGTACTCTCCCAGGACAGGAGAGAAAGGGTGCATTGCCAGAAAGCCACAGGCAGCAAGGGACTAATATTCGGTGCATAGTGGAAGGGTTCCAATCTGACCTGACCAAGGGGGTTCAATCCATTTCCAGGCTGCCTGGACTCCACGTCACCTGTTGCCAGTACCCTGGACTGAAACTGACTGCCAACAGTAAGCCAGGTAAAGACATTACAATCCTGTGTCCTTTGTTTATTCTGGCACCACACCACCCTGGCCAAACACACCAGGAGCCCTGGGGACCCCACTTCACCTGTGGGAAGTGAAACCATCTTTGCTGCCATACCATCACCCCAAGAGGACCCTTTTGAGCAGCGTCGGTCACCCCTGACCGCGTACCACAGGTGGCGTCACGAACATTTATCATCTTCACAATCCCTTTAAAGACTATCCCTTTTATTTGGGCTCCTTGGCGGGGCGTTCCACCGCCTGGTGCTCAATCTCCAGATTAGTTCATCCCAAGGGTGTTGGATGGGGTTGAGGTCTGGGCTCTGCAGGAAATCAAGATCTTCCACACCAAACTGCCCCCAACCATAACTTTTGGACCTTACTTTGTAAACTGGGCCGCAGTCATGTTCTCACAGTGAAGGGCCTTTGCAAAACTGATACAACAAGGTTGGAACCATACTATTGTCCAAAATACCTTGGTATGCATAAACAATTACATTTCCATTCATTAGAACTAAAAGGCTTAGACCGACCCCTGAAAAACAGCCCCATATTATTATCCCTCCTCCACTGAACTTTACAGTTGGCACAATGCAGTCAGGTAGGTAACTTCACAATTGTGTTCCACTTGTTGTTGATTCTTCACCAAAAATTTGGTATCTTTATGTTTGAAGCATGATATGTGGGAAAAGGTTGAAAGTTCCAGGGGGCCGAATACTTTCGCAAGGCACTGTATTAGACTGCAAAATAGAAAAGCGTCACTACACTGCTCTAGAGCCTGATGGTGGTATACTTTTCATCACTCGATCCAATGGTTGCCATTGTGCCTAGTGATGTATGGCTGGCATGCACAACCATAAAAACTCATTCCATAAAGCTGACGGCAACATTATTGTGCTGATGTTAGAGGAGGTTTGGAGCTCTTCCATTATTGATGCAGTAGTTTTGGCGATGTTTATGCACTATGTACATCACCAATTAATGACCCCGTTCCACATCTACGTGGTTTGACAACATTTTTCCTATCATTCTCCTTATCCCATTTCCTATATGGACTTTATTTTTTCTTTGCTTCCTGTAATTTTTCGTTTTAGGGGAGTTCCAAACAGGACATCACAGGAGGCTGGGGCTGCAGTCACTTCTCACACAGCTTCTATCACCCCCTGAAAGAGGACGTCATCAGGGAGCGGTGCTGCAGTCACTTACCACAGCTTCTGTCACCACCATCCTCTGATGTCCCACTGTTTCAGGAAGGTGATGGAAAGTGTCCACAGCTTTGATGGCAGCCAGATCACATGTTCTGTGCCCATCACCCATGGCAATGTGATGGAATGGAAAATGCGACTTAATTGCTTAAGAGATGTGTACCAATATTTTTGTCCATATAGTGTATATGCTGTTCTTGAACAACGATGCAACTGGTAAGCCAAGGATCTAAATAGGCAAATGCTAATACTGTGCTCAGCCAATAACATAGCTTCTTATTTAGCAGACGGAGAGATGGGTATTTGACATAGGAGAACATGGTAATGAGGGAGTCATCTTTTCAAGGATTTAGGGACTAGTTGGTAGATATCCTTGTATGTAACTATCACCATAGAAGCTGTAAGGTGCCCGAGGGGGGCAGTCGTGGGTGAGCTGTAACTCCTGCACGCTCTGACATCCTGTAAGAAAATCCTGTACCATTCCCAGTGTGTTGTTCGGTGTGGGGTGCATCACACTCACTTGTGGGCCATAGGCCTCCGCTGACTCCAGGCTTCCATCTTCAGGAACAGCTGCATACAATCCAGGGGACACCAAGTGCTTTCAACAGTCAAACCTATACTGAACAGTTCCCAGTCCTTACAGTGGACCATGTGGGATAGGGCACAACAGGTTACAGTCTTTCCCTCAGGTACCGGACATAACTTCAGCCCTAACATTTGTTTTAAATAGAGCATCCCTTTTCCTGCTGTCTCCATTACCTCTATGGATCCCTCTCTACCGATGGCAGTGCACCTGTGTCCATCTTCCCCTACAGGCCTGCAATTGTGATGTGCCCGATGGCCCTGGCACCAGTCTCGAGGTTCCATGCCCAATGAATCCTCATGAGGAGTTGTATGGCAATCCACTGCCACGAGTGATAGGTCCATGTTGGCCCTAGCAGCCCACTGCACTTGAACTCCACAAAGAACTTGCTTAGACCTTCCACGGCTCCTAACCACCCATAACCAGGAAGCACCTCTCCTTTTATTAACCCCTTTCCGACATCAGGCGTAATAGTATGCTGATGTCGGACTCCCTGAGATCTCGGGACGAGATCTTGTTGCCGAGATCTGAATCTGAGCATTCGCCGCCCCCGGTGGCCATTTTGACCACTGCACCGCATCGCAGAAACGGAGCTGCGGGGGCTTCTGCGCTTTGAAGAATTGCCAGCAGAACCCTGCCACCACACCACAGAGCGCTGCCACCCCCCACCATACAGAGCCCTGCCACCCTACAGAGCCACGCCACCCCACAGAGCCCAGCCACCCCTCAGAGCACCGCCACCCCACAGAGCCCAGCCACCCCTCAGAGCACCGCCACCCCTCAGAGCACCGCCACCGCACAGAGCACCACCACAACACAGAGCACTGCCACCGCACCAGCCTGGGATGGGATTTCCCAGAGGCCACCGCACCAGCCTGGACCACCAAACGACCCCTGTGACCACTCCTCCACCTGTGCCGATCCCTTCCCTGGCAAGCTGAATTCGAACTGTAAAATGGACCCCCATTTGACACATTATTATTTTTTTTCCCTATTTTCCTTCTGAAAATTTGGGGTGCGTCTTATGGTCCGCTGCGTCTTATAGTCCGAAAAATACGGTAATAAAAAATACACATTTGGTATCGCTACATTCAGAATCACCCGATCTATCAATATAAAAAAGAATTAACCCAGTCGCTAAATGGCATAACGAGAAAAAAAGTCAAAACTCCAAATTTACGTTTTTTTGGTTGCTGCAACATTGCGTTAAAATGCAATAACGGGCGAACAAAAGATCATATAAATAAGCCCTCACCCAACCCGTGATCACAAAAAAATAGAGACGCTATGGGTATTGGAAAATGGCACAATTTTTATTAATTTTTTTTAACCAACTTTGGAATGTTTTTCACCACTTAGATAAGAAAGAACCTAGACATGTGTCTATGAACTGGTAATGATTTGGAGAATCATCATGGCAGGTCAGTTTTAGCATTTAGTGAACATGATAAAAAAAAGTCCTCTTTTCCAGTACATAATATGTTAAAATCAATGGTGTCGTCCAAAATGCAACTCATCCCGCAAAAAACAAGCCCTCACATGGCCATATTGACAGACAAATAAAAAAGCTATGGCTCTGGGAAAAAGGGGAGAAAAAAACGAAAAACACAAAAACGAAAATACCTCCGGGAGTTAAGGAATTAACACTATTCCCCCTCCCATCTGTGGGCCTGTCCCTAACATTTACTTTTCCTTATTTTCTATCTCTACAATATATTACTAATAATCCTTGCTTCCTTTTATCTATAAAGCTCTTAGCTTTATACACTATTATGTGGTTTCGGTATTTGCCCCGCTATTCTACACATTACCATAACACATTACATAGGGATTATACACATACACATTAAATGCATAAAACACATAACACTGTTCACATCACACATAAGCATATGGCAGTTGTCTTCAGGGTAGGGATGGGGTAAGACAATCCACATCCTCACAAAGCCATAGCAGCAGCTATGGAGCCCATGGTCTCAGGGCAGTTTGTGGTGTCAGAACCATCATCCAAATGATGTCTGATTATTAAAATGTATTTGTCACTTCTAGAAAAAAGAAAAGAAAAGACCAATACTCTATATATAAGTTACATGGAGTCTAACAAACTGAACATTTTTCTTCTTAGAACCTTTGGAGTAACTTTTTTAGCTCTAGTTACTTACTTTTTCCAACCCTTCAGAATACTTGGGAAATAAAGAGAATGCAGATTGGCTGTTGTGCAGCCAGGACACGGCGATCCTTTGCTAGGCCCCCAAACATTAGAGTACATGCATAATCACAGATACAGCTATTCTAATATGTGGATCATCATGCAACACTGTGAAGAATGGAAATGGCGCGAGGATGTGAGCTCACACTGGAGACAGGACACAGGATGCTGCCCGACAGAAGACGTGCTTGTACTGATAGACAGTGTATGTTGGATGCCGGAGCGTATATGATACAGGGTTGATTGTCTTCACAACATTTATTCATACTCAGCCAGTACAGAACTGAGTACAGAATTTGCTTGCCAACACAACTGTGGTGCCATATCTCCACCTGGATCTGATCCCACAATTTCTGCTTTTGTCATCAGGTGTTGTTGTATTCATTCTGTGGGTGTCACTGGTAATGGAGGAGACATCAGGAGTCAGGACCAGAATTCTTGGCAGCTCAGGCTCTGTCCAGCCACAGAGACTAGTGTAACTGGTACCAGTTGTGCCATCTAGGTGGGCAGTATGGGTGTGTGTGCTGTTCAGCTGTTGCCAATTAGAGTGCCCCACTCCCTACATAAAATTCCAACTTAATGCTTGGAGTTGCCAGATATAGTTCATACAAGCATTGGTTCTCATTTGAGTTCAGCTCTGGTTGTTCTAGCATTTCGTCTGGTTTCAGTCCTCAGCCCGTAAAAAAGACGATTCTTCTGGTCTGATATACTCCTTTACATTGATATCGCAACACCAAGGAGGAAAAGTCATGAAATTATGAAAATCACAATATTCATAGACATGTTAATGATATGGAAATACATTCCTAGGTAAGCAAAAAAGGCAGAGTGGAGGAGAAGATGTGGTCTTGGAGTTGTGGTCCCTGATGGAAGACCTGTGGTTTCCCTTGGACATTCTGCGTGTTGCCTGGCAGAGGAAATGATGTGGTGTTTAGCCAGGAATTCACTGCTTGAAGGGTCTTCTACTGGAGAGTATAATCCAGAACTGTGTATTTCTCTGTACAGTCTCTTATGTCGCTTGGGTGAGTCTCTTAGGCCTGATGAAACTGTTGGTGTGCGGTTCCTGCAAATTACTTTACTATATATCTGAATCAGGTGAGTTGTCACTTTTTAACAGTAGCCATCTGGCACAACTGCAAAATACATTCCTGACTTATGGACCACACAGACTTTAGATCTAATCAGTTCCCTCAAAAGTTAAAACAGACCCTCACATTTCCTCATCAAGTGATGACCAGTGTCAGTCATGTCATGTGTGCAGATATCTGCCCGCTCACATTCCAACAGATATCTGTAGAAGTGACATTACCGCCCGCTCAACACCCGATGTGGACGTGAGTTGTGTCAGATTACCCGGTAATGACACTTTGTGGTCTGACAATGGATGCCTGGTACCAGCACTGCTATAGTCTCTAGATCTTATCACTTTACATAGGCTGATATGGACAGGTCTTCATATGAATGTGAATGTCAACATGCTGCTAATCATCAGTTGAACAAGCAATGTGCTCATTTGTCTCCTGATGGGGTCGATTATATCGGCATAAAAATCACTGTCGTCAGCATATTACCCCATGTATACGGGATGTGATGCTGACAACATATATGCTGTTTAGGGACAAAATGACCACGATACCAATCTTTCTGTCCTGGACCAGTAATGTCTGCCCAATTGAACAGGCCATTAAATGAGCATCATTTGACTTGTATGTCGTCAATCAGTGCTTGTTAATAGACAGAAATCAGCCTGTGTGAATGGAACTTTATTCAAGTTATCTGGGTCATGTACATATTTCTTAAAGAGATTGTCTACTACTTTATCACTTATGACGTATCCTTAGAATAGCTCATCAATGTGTGATCATCGAATTCCGACACCAGGCACCCCCACCGATCAACTGTTCAAGACCAGAAGTCCTCAACTGCAGAGCTGCTCTGTCTTCTGATAGTGGCCGCAGATGAAGTAGCAGACAACCTCTTTAACTGTTCTACTGTTGGGTAAGTTGATATTTCCTATTACAGCCTACTACAGCCATACTATTACATGGTATAATTTTTTGAAATGACAACACAATTAAAAAAACACTGATGTCAGCTCTGCCACAGTCAGAACATGTTACATGCAGTGACATTGTAAAGTGTGTTTTCAATTTAAGAAAACACTAATATGATAAGATCTCTGGTGACCAACATCTTCACATATTGTAGATAATGGGTAACTGATGTTTTAAGAGTGATTAATGTTATCTAACAGAGACAAAACTTGGCCGAACACTTTGTACAAAGAAATATCCCTCTTTACACAGATTTACGCTGTTATTTCCTTTGGATGTGACAAAGATGGCTGTCTTTGTTTTTTTAATCTGAAAAGCAAATTCCATAGTCCAGAGATGTTGAGCAACCCTACTGAATAACTTCAAAATACAACTTCTATTTGTAATATAAATATGTTACAATGATGCAAATCTGGTAACACAATAATAATTATTGCACCAATATCAACAAAACTGAATGTCATAGAACATCAGATCTGCATTATATCCATCAAAACATTACTTGCTTCTGGGAAGGTCAGTTTTATTGGCAGGCACCCTCAATGTCTGATATCTGAAAATAAACCATAAAGGCCCCCATACATATTAGATTAAAGTCATTCAAACCTATCAATTTTGCAGAGACCTGACAACCATCTGGTGTGTATGATGGCCACCCGGCTCTCCACTGACAGGTGATGTCTAGAGAGAGGAACATTGGACTGACTAAATTTAAATGATGGTTTTCTGCTCCCGGAAAATAACCTGCCCCCAAAAATGTCTGTCAGTGGCTTACTCATTTCTACCCATGTAGAACACATGCATTCATGGCTAGCAGCATCTGAATGTGTATGGTTGGTTCGGGAAAGATAGTGCAGCGCCCCAGAGTCCTGGTCGTTGCAGTACTGATGCTCCGCCGCTAAGGGGGGCTATGGTACGTCTGATGGCACTGAAGGAGTTCACCTGACCAGGTATCACAGACACCAATACACTTCACAGTCTGGCCTCCAGGGGGAGCTAAGGGTACTATGTATTAGGCCACTCCTCACAATCTGGTAAAACTGGGGGTTGGATAGAAAGTTAGAAAGAAGCTGACTGGGAATCGAACAGGCAACATCCTGTGGCAGAGGGTGTTGCGGGGAGAGACTCAGGGGGGTCCCTGTCAGGGGTGGGATCCTGGCAGAGACCTAGCGAACTGAGAGAACGTTACGGGACCGCGCCTGCACGAGATAGCGGCGGTGCCCTAAGAAAGGACAAGAAGCGAGGTTTATTGTGCTGAGTGAGAAACGAGATCAACGCAACAAGGAGAAATACCAGTAGGAGTCGTGCTGTAAGACGAGGCAACATCCTACTGAGGCGCGTACCCGGTGGCCGGAACGCCGAGGAAGTACTAGGCTCCAAGCAATACTTCAAACCTACGGCAGGACAGTCAGCTATAGGCGGGCTGTCTCACACAAATCACCTACGAAGACATAGGGGGCAACAACAGGAGAAGGGCGACACTAGGGTCCAGGAAGAGCTCCGAGCCTACCCGTCATACGGGTGCGTCCTAGCCATATCATCTGGGGGATGAAGAAGAACATCTGAATCGAGTTGTGAGGGAACTTCAGAAACAGACACAACAGTTGTGGGGACTATCCCGTAAGCACAGCAGGGGAGGACCACAACACACAAGCGCTAGAAGGTAGGCACAGATTTCCACCTGCAAAGGGAACTCTGGAGGTGCCATCGGACCGGCCGGACTTGCGCAGCCTGGTTAACCGTATTCCGGACTGAGGATCCTGGAGCCTTCAGTAAAGAGGTAAAGAGACTGCAACCTGGTGTCCTCGTTATTTACTGTGACCAGCACTGCACCGCACTACCACCACCATCCACTCCTTTCATTGGGCGCCCCTCAGCAGGGTCACGGACCGGGTCTAGCCACCGTGACAACCCCAGAGCAGAGACTCAGAGGCCCGGTACCGGGTACCCCTCGGCCCTGCGGCAGTGGGGGCGCTACAACTTGGCGTCACGAACAGGATCTACTTAAGCCTGAAGAATCAGGTCATGTGTGCCTTGGAACTGTGATTTATTGTGCTTGGACTGTGACTTATTGCAAGGACTGTGTATTGCCACTTGCCGCCAAAAGTTCCCGCCAAAAACCGCCGCCATTACAGCGCTGAGGAGAGCGCAGGAGAAGAAGAGGGGCGTGGAGTAGGCGTAGACAAGCTGAAGAGCGCGAAAGACAATGGCCGCCCAGTCTAAATATTTCTGCACCGTGAGGACGTGTCCGTCAGCAGCCGAGATCCGCCTCCTGATTCTCAATGGTGGGCGGAGACAGAGAAAACGAAACCGCCCACGAAGGAGAGAGCGGGAAAAGGATGAGGAAGAAGAAGCGAACCATGTGGAGGACGCCATGGCGAGCTGCCCGGAACCGGAGCGTGGGGTCGGAGCAGAGGACTCCCCAGCTACCCGGAGAGACACCGTGACCAGGCCTCCACCGCTGATACTGACTTCCTGCCGGCCGGAGTGGATGAGCTCAGCGACCAACTCCTGCGGACGCAGCGGAGCACTGAGGCCGGGTGGAAGAAGACCTTCATCAGGAGCCTCATCAGACGTCTGTCGGCAGCCTCGTCTGGTCCGGAGCAAGAAAGAAGTTCCAGCGCTCCGAAGCCAGAAAGCAAGGCCCTGCTGGAAAGCGAGATGCTGCAAACGGAGATGACAGCACCGCAGCGCAAGGCCCTGCAACCAGCGTTCCAGATCCCAGCGGAGACGGAGCAGATCGGCACCGGAGGGACCGTATCTGAAGCAGGTATGAAGAACGACCCTGCCCCGCCAGCAGAGGACCTGCTGATAGGCCCCGTCGCGGCACCCCCTCTCCCTGGGACCTATAGACTCCAGCGCCTTACACCCTGGGATCAGGCCCCGGGTATGGAGCACTTCTTAAAGGCCCCGATCTCGCCAATCACCTTGCCGAGCGAGGTCTATGCGGAGCTACGGCCGCCAGAGCGAGAGTAAACCTCGATGCCATGGATATGTAAATAGTTAACTGCTTGTTTCCCTGCTTTTTGCTGCTTTAAACCCGACTAGGGTTACTCTTAAAGGGATCCCTTAGTTTACCCGGGATCCCTTCTGCTTTTTGTTTTTGTTTTCTGTTTTATCATTGTTGAAAGAACTGCTGGATCATGAACACTGCATGATAACAAACTCTTGTAAATAGTTTGCACCTTCTTAAAGGTGCCCTCTACTGGTTTTCTAAAAGAAAGGACTCTTTGCGAAGAAACTGTTCCTGGAAGCAGTACTGGAGTCCTTGCTGCACACGGACTTGCAGCTTGAGAAGTTGCACTACCTCATAGAGACTTAGTCCCCTCTTAAAGGGAACGTTCACCCATAGCACTTAAAGTATAATGATGCCTTAAGAGAAATAGTAATAATGCTTACATGTAAAGTTATATGTAGTCAGACAGTTGATAGTAAGAAATGTTTAATGATGTTGCTAGAAGAATGAGGACAGGAAGTGAACCCAGATGGGGTTAATCGGTGAGTCCTCCTAGGAGCCATACAGAGATGGCTCGGTGATCCTGAACTGAGAGGTGGAAGATAAGTTCTATACTGTGTATAGTAGCAGAAAGGCAGTAGGCCCGGGCGAAAGGGGTGGTCCTGCAACAGAACGAGAGGTAGTAGGCCTGGGGCAGATAGACAGGCGGTCCTGCAGATGTAAGGATGGAAAATGAAGGAAAAGTTGATTAGCCTTATAGTGTTTTATAAGAAGGTCTTTAGTGGATTTAGCGTGTACATCCTTAAAGGCAAAGTTAAATTATTGTTCAAAAATTTGCACTTAGTAGAATACCCGGTTGGGTAAGAAAAGTTATTTATAGTATGTTATTTAAAATATTTAACCATGTTTGTAACGTTCAAGTGTCCTCACCTCCCATAAAGGGAAGCTCTGTTCAAACTTACTTATTGCTATTGCATTTCAAAATTGTATGTCTTTTTGCTGACATGTATTGTTGTTTTCTTCCCAGTCCAGGAGTACTGGATTTAACCGGGGGGGGAGTGCAGCGCCCCAGAGTACTGGTCGTTGCAGTACTGATGCTCCGCCGCTAAGGGGGGCTATGGTACGTCTGATGGCACTGAAGGAGTTCACCTGACCAGGTATCACAGACACCAATACACTTCACAGTCTGGCCTCCAGGGGGAGTTAAGGGTACTATGTATTAGGCCACTCCTCACAATCTGGTAAAACTGGGGGTTGGATAGGAAGTTAGAAAGAAGCTGACTGGGAATCGAACAGGCAACATCCTGTGGCAGAGGGTGTTGCGGGGAGAGGCTCAGGGGGTCCCTGTCAGGGGTGGGATCCTGGCAGAGACCTAGCGAACTGAGAGAACGTTATGGGACCGCGCCTGCACGAGATAGCGGCGGTGCCCTAAGAAAGGACAAGAAGCGAGGTTTATTGTGCTGAGTGAGAAACGAGATCAACGCAACAAGGAGAAATACCAGTAGGAGTCGTGCTGTAAGACGAGGCAACATCCTACTGAGGCGCGTAGCCGGTGGCCGGAACGCCGAGGAAGTACTAGGCTCCAAGCAATACTTCAAACCTACGGCAGGACAGTCAGCTATAGGCGGGCTGTCTCACACAAATCACCTACGAAGACATAGGGGGCAACAACAGGAGAAGGGAGACACTAGGGTCCAGGAAGAGCTCCGAGCCTACCCGTCATACGGGTGCGTCCTAGCCATATCATCTGGGGGACGAAGAAGAACATCAGAATCGAGTTGTGAGGGAACTTCAGAAACAGACACAACAGTTGTGGGGACTATCCCGTAAGCACAGCAGGGGAGGACCACAACACACAAGCGCTAGAAGGTAGGCACAGATTTCCACCTGCAAAGGGAACTCTGGAGGTGCCATCGGACCGGCCGGACTTGCGCAGCCTGGTTAACCGTATTCCGGACTGAGGATCCTGGAGCCTTCAGTAAAGAGGTAAAGAGACTGCAACCTGGTGTCCTCGTTATTTACTGTGACCAGCACTGCACCGCACTACCACCACCATCCACTCCTTTCATTGGGCGCCCCTCAGCAGGGTCACGGACCGGGTCTAGCCACCGTGACAACCCCAGAGCAGACTCAGAGGCCCGGTACCGGGTACCCCTCGGCCCTGCGGCAGTGGGGGCGCTACAATAGCGGTCAGCCAACAGCTATCTAATGTGTATGTCCACCCTAAAGGGAACCTGTCAGCATATTTTTACATTTGGAAGTAGTAGTTTAGATGAGTAGGCGCTGGTCCCTTTATTACAATTATACCTTTTATGCACATGCTCCTGCATAAAAATCATACCTTTGTATACACGTGCCCCTATAAAAATAATACCTTTATTGGTTGCAGCTCATCAATATTCTTTCTGAGTGGACAGCTGCTCTAATGGATTAATAAAGGTAGCAGACAATCAGCAGCTGGGAATTGAAGTGCTGACATCGCTGGAAAAGTCTGGAGGCGGACAGAGGAGTCTGGAGGACAGAGGGGTTTGGAGGAGGACAGAGGTGTCTGGAGTACAGTAGAGTTTGGAGGAGGACAAAAGAGTCTGGTGTACAGAAGGGTTTGGAGGAGGACAGAGGATTCTGAAGGACAGAAGAATTTAGAGGACAGAAGGTTTTGGAGGAGGACAGAGAAATCTGGAGGACAGAAAGATTTAGAGGAGGACAGAAAGGTTTGTAGGAGGACAGAGGAGTCTGGGGGACAGAAGGGTTTGGAGGAGGACAGAGGAGTCTGGAGGACAGAAGGGTTTGGAGGAAGATAGAGGACAGAAAAGTTGAGGAGGACAGAAGGGTTTGGAGGAGGACAGGAGTCTAGAGGATAGAAGGGTTTGGAGCAGGACATAGGAGTCTGGAGGACAGAAGGGTTCGGAGGAGGACAGAGGAGTCTGGAGGACAGAGGAGTCTGGAGGACAGAAGGGTTCGGAGGAGGACAGAGGAGTCTGGAGGACAGAGGAGTCTGGAGGACAGAAGGGTTCGGAGGAGGACAGAGGAGTCTGGAGGACAGAGGAGTCTGGAGGACAGAAGGGTTTGGAGGAGGACAGAGGAGTCTTGAGAACATAATGGTTTAGAGGAGGACAGAAAGGATTGTGGGAGGACAGAGGAGTCTGGAGAGTGTCTCTATCATAGAGCGTTTCTGTGTATGGGGAATGCAGAGGTGATAGCTGTCGGCTGAACAACTGTTGAGCAGACAGCTATCTAATATGTTAAGGGCTTTATAATTCAATCCATTTTTCTATAGATTAAGTTAATTTGTGCAATCTATATTGGTGATGCCCAACAACTTTTTTTTTAATGATTTATTTGGTTGGGTATTGAACACCATATAGAGATTACTTCCATACCATTAACCGGCTCATGGATAACAGGTGTTTTTTGTTCTTTTCAATGCAGCATGCTGGTTTGTATAGTAATGTATAGGTGCAGCATATTTTAACATTTGGAAAGATAGCAATATGGTGCTAGTAACTGTGTGATAGTGTTATCTAGTCATAGTATGGTAGAGTTGTATTATTCAATTAGGTATGGTGTTAATATTAAGCCACTATACTATTTTTTAGGGGTAGAGCTAATTTTATGTATATAGATTGGGTACAGCACAGTGTGCCCCGTATTTCCAAGTAGAGTCCATGATTCTTTGGGAACGCAGTCCACTAAACAACAGGACCTGGCTGGGCACTAAGTAGTAGTAGCAATTGATAAAGTCAGTAAAATGCATTCACATTTATCTATTGTGCTACAGTCAGATAATTATTTTCTCACAATGATAAAGAATAATTTTATTAATGCAGAGAAATTATTGTTTGTTTAGAAATCATCTATGTGCCTGTAATGGGGAGTATTTATGCATTATGGATCAGTGTAAAGTAAAAGCGGCGTGCCATATGCAGTTGAATTACCCCACAGAGATTTCTACATACAGTATGATGTTCCCACATCCCCACACAGTGTGCTTCCCCCTGCCAACACACACAGCATGATTCACATATGTCCCCCATATAGCTTAATGTCCCAGTCTCCTCCCCACACACAGCATTATGTGTTTAGTGTCCCCCAACACAATAGGATACTGCCACAGTATCTCCCTACACATAGTATGATGTACTCAGGATCCCACCACACAGTATACTGTCCAAATAGAGACCCACATACATAGAATGATGTCCTTAGTGATCTCCAATGCACAGTATTATGCCCCCACAGAACCTCCCCACACAAACAGCATGATGTCACCAGTGTCATCTACACACAGTATGATGCTTACAGTGACCTACACACAGTATGATAATCCACAGTGCCCACCCCGCGCACAGTATTCCACACACAAAATATAATGCAACCACAGTGTCTTCCTCACTCACAGTATGATGTCTCCTGTGTTCCCTAGGACAGTATGATGCTCCCACTGTGTCCACCCTTACACAGTAGGATATCGCCATACACAGTATTATGTCACCATAACCCCACCCAACACACAGTATTATGGTCCCAGAGTGTCCCACACACAATATGATGATACCACAGTGTCCCCCTGCACACAGATGTCCCTTGTGCCTCAAGCAGTATGATATCCCTATAGAGACCCCATACAGTTAGTATGAGGCCAGACAGTGCCCTCCACAGTATGACATCCCCAGTGTCCCTACATGCGCAGTATAATTCTAGCAGTGTCCTCCCCAACACACTGGATGATTCCCCCAGTGTCCTCCCAAACATAGTATGATACACCTGGTGTCTCCCACTCGTAGCATGATGTCCACACAGAGCCCCCATACACAGTATGATGTCTCCACAGAGCACCCCACACCTTATGATGTTACAGTGTTTCCCCACACCCAGTATAATCTCCCCACAGAGCCACCAACAAACAGTATGAGGTCTCCACAGAGCCCTATAAATACAGAATGGTGCTCTAACGGTGCCATCCACACATAGTAAGGCCTCTTTAACACTTCCGTTTTTACAATCGGCACAGGATCCGTCAAAATGTTGAAATGACGGATCCTGTGCAGATTGTAAAAAACAGGTGCACTGGGCCCGTTTTTCTGACGGACCCGTCGAGGCTATGTGCACCTGTCGTGTATGCGTCTTCGCAGCGGTTTTCCGCTGCAAAAACGCATACACAACACAACCCATGTTAAAAATAATTTAAAAAATAAAAAATCGCAATATTCTTACCTTCTGGCGCCCGCGCAGCGTTACCGATGCTCCCAATGCTGCCGGCAGCTCCCGTTCCCAGTAATGCCTTGCGTGCAATGACCTCTGATGATGTAGCGGTCTCACGAGACTGCGGCGTCATCGTGTCATTTCGCTTCCATGGGAACGCCAGCTCCCGGGAGCATCTCGAGCATCGGTAACTCTGCTCGGGACGCCGGAAGGTAAGAATATTGCGATTTTTTAATTTATTTTTTTAACATTATATCTTGTTACTATTGATGCTGCATAGGCAGCATCAATAGTAAAAAGAGAGAGAGAGCGAGCGAGAGAGAATTTCCCTGACGGGAAATTTTTCCTCGCATGCTCAGTTTCAAAAGACAGAACCCATCGCTGGATTCCTGCTTTTGACAGTCAGCGATGGATCCTGCGTCCATAGGCTTCCATTATAGCCAACGACGGGCAGCGCAGGATCCGTCGCTGAGCGATTTTCCGACGTGCAGAAAAAATTTTCTTCTCCCGACGGACAGCAATTTTCTGACGGATCCAGTGCACAACTGATGAAACAGTAGGTCATCCGTCACAATCCGTCGCTAATACAAGTCTATGGGAAAAGACAGGATCCAGCAGAAAAAATTGCTGGATCCTGTTTTTGCAAAAATCGACGGATTGTGATGGGAGCTCAAAGACGGAAGTGTGAAAGAGGCCTAAAGATGGCCTACCAGTGTCTCCCCACACACATGTAGATTCACCCAAAGTGTATGATGTCTCCACTGAGATGAACACACATAATAATGCCCCCTGACATCTCCCACACGTATTATGATGTTCCCACAGTGCACCCCTCACACAGTATTATTCACCCACTGTATGTCCGTAGAAATTATGTGATGTCACACGCTATGATGAACCAGTGTTCCCACACACTGTGATATGCCCCTGCACACTGATGTCCCCAATATCAGACACATACTGTATGATGCCCCTCCCACTTACAGTATGATGACTGTGCCCACACACACAGTATGAAACAGCCACCTTACCTTCCACAGTCTATGACGCCCACAGACAGCGTCCCACAAAGTATGATGCTCCCATAGTGTCCCCCACACACAGCATAAAGCTTCACATTGCCTCACACAATATGATGTCCCTTTAGTGCCCTCACACAGTATGATGTCCCCACAAGGACCCCCATACACAGTTTCACTTATCAAATATTTTCACTGCTCCCAAGTATCCCAATAATGCCTATGTGCACCACACAATCATTCCCCTTTCAGATCAGCCCCAGTTTTGCACAGCTACAAAACTCTCATTCGTCCTAATTCATTAAAAAGAAAGTCGTTACTACATGCCATAACTGTGCTGTTCAGCTAATCGTCTGCAAAGGGCTTTCAGCCATTACAGGGGCATTTGCCGAATGTTATATGGTTTTAATTCATTATCATAAATAGTCATTATGGTTACAGTGTTTGTTGTACTTTGCTGCCATCTACTGGCTATTGTTACTATATGTTTTATGTTCTGAAGCTGTAATTCCCACAATGCCTCTCTCTTTGTAACTTCTCCTATCTTCTTCCTCACATCTTTTCTGCTGGTCAGTACCATCTTGTGTCTCAGGAGTAATGGGAGGGTTCCCATGTTACCTCTACCTCCACCATCCATGTCATACCTTCATCTTCCCTGACACCTCACCTCTTCTCATCAAGGTACTGTGAATAAAACATGTTAAAATTCATCACTGCATCATCCTTCACGGATTAACCATGTGCAGCTGGTCAAGCAAAGGAGGGAAGGTAGTATCATTATCTACCATTGCTTGTACAGAGATCCGTGCTCGCATTCCTCAGACACATCTCACATACGTGCATCGGTGGCAGAATAATGACAGTTTCCAAAAGCGTTCCAGTTTGTCATATACTTGTCACTCCTTCCTCTGTCTCTTAACCTACCACGCTGCAGAAATAGCTTGAATTAATTCAGATGCTGCTGTGATCACAGGGTGCTGCCCATTTAACTACAGTGTGTCCGTAAAGTCATGGTGCACTTCTATAGTTTACATTTTGGCCTTTCTCTGGCCTAATCATATCAGACCTGTTCATGAGGAGAGATAACAAGAACCAGTCAAACAACACAAACTCATTTTTAGGGTATGTGCACACGTTGCGGATTTCTTGCAGAAATTTCCTGAAGAAAACCGGAAATTTTCTGCAAGAAATCCGCATTTTTTTTTTGCGTTTTTTTCCCGTTTTTTTTGCGTTTTTTTAGCATTCTGCAAGCGTAATTAGCTTGCAGAATGCTAAAGTTTTCCAAGCGATCTGTAGCATCGCTTGGAAAACTGACTGACAAGTTGGTCACACTTGTCAAACATAGCGTTTGACAAGTGTGACCAACTTGTTACTATAGATGCTGCTTTTGCAGCATCTATAGTAAAAGATAGAACGTTTAAAAATAATAAAAAAAATAAAAAAATGGTTATACTCACCCGCAGACAGCAGATCTCCTCACCGGCGTCCATTCCTATAGCTGATGTGTGCGCGCAGAGCCTTCCATGACGTCACGGTCACGTGAGCGGTCTCGACCAATCACAGGACAGTGACGTCATTCGGCAAGGTCCTTCACCGCACACCAGCTGCTGCTACAGGAACCGAAGACAGCGTGCAGCACAGAGGCGGGAACACTTCGGGGGCCATCAGAGGGTGAGTATAGGACTATTTTTTATTTTAATTCTTATTTTTTTACCAATTATATGGTGCCCAGTGCGTGGAGGAGAGTCTCCTCTCCTCCACCCTGGGTACCAACCGCACATAATCTGCTTACTTCCCGCATCGTGGGCACAGCCCCGTGCGGGAAGTAAGCAGATCAATGGACCCCTAGGTGTGCGGAATCCCCTGCAATTCCGCATTTTAATGAACATGTTGCTTTTTTTTCCGCGATGCGATTTTTTCGCGGAAAAAAAGGCTACATTTGCACAAAAAATGCGGAATACACTGAAAATAATGGGAGGCATATGTAAGCGTTTTTTTCGCGTTTTTATCACGTTTTTATAGCGAAAAAACGCGAAAAAAACGTGAAAAATACTGAACGTGTGCACATGGCCTTAAGCTGTTGCTGAGCCCCCAGTCAGATTAACCCTGATAAACTGAACTCTGATTAATACACTGCCGGGTCTGTGACATCATGCAACCACAAGCTTATGCCAGCTGTGTGGTTTTCCATTCCAGTTGTGTGGTGTGGCCTGATGCATGATAAGGTGATAGGTATGAAACTGAGAGAGTTTTTCTTTTATTTGGAGCATATTTCACATTTCTATCATTTTTTTGTTGCTTTCCAGTGACTGGTTAAAAGTGCACCATGACTTTACGGACACACTGTATAGCATTCTTTCAGTTGGGAGGAAGTAAAGGTCTGCAGTAAATCAGGTCACCTAATTTTTTTAATAATAGAGGGGTGTATCCCCAAAAAATAGATCACTGAAACTATTCTTCAAGAGTATCCTATTTTTACTTAAATGTTTTATTGTTCATAATCCATGTCTATTTATCCCTATAGTTTTGTTCTGTCATTTAAAAAGGTAATAAACACTATTCTTGCATTTCTTCCTTGTATTACTCTTCACCATCATATGTGTTCATGTAACCCATAAACAGTATTTGCAAAAATATCACATTTTATGTTATTTTGTAAAATTCTGGTTTTACAGAATTATTTACTTTTTTTAATAAATCCACAGACATTAAACATCTTTAGTATCCTCTTGTATCTTGTTGCATTTCAATAATTTTGTTATTTGGACCATGTTATCCTCACCTTAGATCAGTAGCGTAGCTACCTGGGGGCAGAGGGTGCGGGCGCCCCAGGCCCGGTGCTCTGAGGGGGCCCACCCGGAGCTACGCTACTGTAAATGTATCGGCGAGCAGGTGGGGGGTGCAGGCGAGCCAGCAGTGGGCCCCCCGCCGTCATCGGAAGATCAGCTGTACCGGCATTTAGCCGATACAGCTGATCACAGCGCTCCTTCTCCCATCCATGCATTGATCGCATTGATGGGAGGAGCGCTGCGCTCCTTCTCCCATCATCCCCCTGTCAGTGTCTGCATCTGACGTTGCCGACACTGACAGCGGGCGCAATGAAGTCACTGCCCGGCACCCGCTGTCAGGAGATCAGCGGGGACAGCGCAGGAACCAGGAAGAAGAGAGGTGAGTATTTATTTTTGTATGGGTGCTGCCGCCTTATTACAGGGTCTGCCTATGGGGATCTGCCGCCTTATTGCAGGGGCTGCCTATGGGGGGGTTGCCTTATTACAGGGTCTGACTATGGGGGCTGCCTTATTACAGGGTCTGACTATGGGGGCTGCCTTATTACAGGGTCTGACTATGGGGGCTGCGTTATTACAGTGTCTGACTATGGGGGTTGCCTTATTACAGGGTCTGACTATAGGGGTGCTGCCTCATTACAGGGTCTGACTATGGGGGTGCTGCCTTATTACAAGGTCTGCCTATAGGTGTGCTGCCTTATTACAGGGTCTGACTATGTGCGCTGCCTTATTACAGGGTCTGACTATGGGGGCTGCCTTATTACAGGGTCTGACTATGGGGGCTGCCTTATGCTATAGAGTCTGCCTATGGTGAGTGCATTATACTATATTGTGGACTATTTGGTGCATTATGCTACTGTATATGGAGGCTATCTAGGGGGCCATCATACAGTATGGAGATTACAGTGTGGGGGTCATTATACATTGTTGGAGCAATCAAACAGTTTGGGGGCTACTAAGGAGTCAGTATACTGTGTGGGTGGTACTATACAGGGAGGGGGCATTATACTGTGTATAAGAGAGCAACATGATGTGTATAGGGGAGCTGTACAGGGGGGAGACTCGGGACATTATTAAATGTAAAGTGGGCACTTATTCTTATAGGGGAACTCAGGTTACTGTGGCTATCAAAGGGTACACAGGGCAATATTACTTTCTAGGGGGCAAAATATGGGCACTGTTTTCTAGTACACTTGCACCCGGCATTACTGTATTATAGAGGGGTGCTTTAGAATTTAGAGGGCACAAAGAACAGTGCAGCGCCCCAGAGTCCTGGTCGTTGCAGTACTGTGGCTCCGCCACTAAGGGGAGCTATGGTACGTCTGATGGCACTGAAGGAGTTCATCTGACCAGGTATCACAGACACCAATACATTTCACAGCCGGGCCAATAGGGGGAGCTAAGGGTTCTATTCATTAGGCCACTCCCCACCATGGTGGGTAAACTGGGGGTCAGGCAGGAAGTTAGTTCAGAAAGCTGACTGGGTTGGAACCAGGCAACACCTTGTGGCAGAGGGTGTTGTGGGAGAAGATTCAGTAGGGTCCCTGTCAGGGGTAGGATCCTGGCAGAGGCTTGGCAACTTGAGCGAACGTAACGGGATCGTGCCTGCTCAGTATAGCGGCGGTTCCCAAGAAGGGACTGGAAGCGAGATAGATTGTGCTGAGTGAGAAACTAGATCAAAGCAACAAGGAGAATACCGGCAGGAGTCGTGCTGTAAGACCGAGGCAACATCCTACTGAGGCGCACAACCGGCGGCCGGAACGCCGAGGGAGTATTACAATATTCAGCTTCAAGCAATACTCTAAACCACGGCAGGACAGTCAGTCTAAGGCGGGCTGTCTCACCTAAATCACCTATGCAGTCTTGGGGGGCAACTTGTGGAGAGGGGCGACTCTAGGGTCCCGGAAGAGCTCCGAGCCTACCCGTCATACGGGTGCCGTTCCAACCGTAACATCAGGGAGGGACGGAGGATTAGCAGAACATCATCTAATCGAGTTGTGAGGGAACTTAAGAAACGGACACAACAGTTGTGGGGACTTTCCGTAAGCACAGCAGGGAAGGACCACAACACATAGCGCTAGCAGGAAGGCGCAGATTTCCACCTGTTAAGAGAACTCTAGAGGTGCCATTGGACCGGCCGGACTTGCGCAGCCTGGTTATCCAGATTCCAGACTGAGGACCCAGAGATCTTCAGTAAAGAGGTAAAGAGACTGCAACTTGGTGTCCTCGTTATTTACTGCACCGCACCATTACAGCATCACCACCACCATCACCTACCCACATCTATTACTGTACGCCCCTCAGCAGGGTCACGGACCGGGTCTAGCCACCGTGACAACCCCAGAGCAGAGACTCAGGCCCGGTACCGGGTACCCCTCGGCCCTGCGGCAGTGGGGGCGCTACAACTTGGCGTCACGAACAGGATCTACTTAAGCCTGAAGAATCAGGTCATGTGTGCCTTGGAACTGTGATTTACTGTGCTTGGACTGTACTTTATTGCAAAGACTGGATTGTCACTTGCCGCCAAAAGTTCGCGCCAAAACCGCCGCCATTACAGCGCTAAGGAGAGCGCAGGAGAAGAAGAAGGGCGTGGAAGTGGGCGTGAACAAGCTGAAGAGCGCGAAAGACAATGGCCGCCCAGTCTAAATATCTCGGCCCCTTGAGGACGTGTCCGTCAGCAGCCGAGATCCGCCTCCTGATCCTCAATGGTGGGCAGAGACAGAGAAAACGAAACCGCCCACGAAGGAGAGAGCGGGAAAAGGACCAGGAAGAAGAATTCAGCGACATGGAGGACGCCATGGCCAGCCGCCCGGAGCCGGAGCGTGGGGTCGGAGCCGAGGACTCCCCCAGCTACCCGGAGAGGCACCGCAGCCAGACCTCCATAGTTGACGCTGGCCTCCTGCAGACCGGAGCGGACGAGCTGATCCACCAACTCCCGCAGACGCAGCTGAGCACTGAGGCCGGGTGGAAGAAGACCATCATCGGGAGCCTCACCAGACATCTGTCGGCAGCCTCGTCTGGTCCGGAGCAAGAAAGAAGTTCCAGCGCTCCGAAGCCAGAAAGCAAGGCCCTGCCGGAAAGCGAGATGCTGCGAGCAGAGATGACAACGTCGCAGCACGAAGCCCTGCAGCCAGCATTCCAGACCCCAGCGGAGGCAGAGCAGACCGGCACTGGAGGGACCGCATCTGAAGCAGGTATGAAGGACGACCCTGCCCTGACGACCGACACCACTCCAGTGACTGCTAGTGCGACAACTGCTGACTCCATTCCAGTGACTGATCTTGCAGCAGCCGCTACCTCTGCTGCAGCAAATGCCCATACTCAAGCTGCGCAGACCTCCATTGCTGCGCATGACCTAACCGTACATGAAAGACGGATTAACGGCGTTTGTCCAGCACTGGGTGCAACCCTGGACTTCACCCTTCCCGGGCCAAAAGGGGTTAAGTGCCAGGTACAGCCCTGGAAGCCGTCCAAGTAAACCTCGGAAACCTGAACCTGTAAATAGTTAACTGTTTGTCTTCTTGCTGCTACCACCCGACTAAGGGTTAACTCTTAAAGGGATCCCTTTGTTTACCCGGGATCCCTTCTTCTGCTTTTTGCTTTTGTTTCCTGTTTCATCAATGTTGAAAGAACTGCTGAATCATGAACAATGCATGATACAAACTCCTTGTAAATAGTTTGCACCTTCTTAAAGGTGCTCCCTGCTGGTTTTACTTAAAGAAGGACTCTTTGCGAAGATACCGCACAGGAGCCTTTGCTGAGTACGGACTGGTAGCTTGAGAAGATGTGCTACCTCATACAGACTGGATCCCCTCTTAAAGGGGATGTTCACTTGTTGCACTTAGGAATGGTTTTGCCTTAAGATAGCTATAGGGCAATAATGTCTTAGAAGAAAGAAAGTAATAATGTTGATATGAAAACGTTAAATGTACCTAACTAGTTAAATGTGAAAAGTGTTTGATAATGTTGATGGAAGAACGAGGACAGGAAGTGAACCCGTAGGGGTTAGTGGTGAGTCCTCTTAGGAGCCATATAGAGATGGCTCAGTGATCTCAAACTGAAGGAAAAACATGTTCTATACTGTGTATAGTAGTTGAAAAGGCAGTAGGCCCGGGCTGAACGGGGCGGTCCTGTAACAGAAAGGAGAGGCAGAAGGTCTGGTGCCGTTAGGACAGGCGGTCCTGCAGATTTAAAGAAGGAGAATGAAAAGTTAAAATTGCCTTATAATGTGATTATAAGAAGGTCTTTAGTGGATTCAGAGTGTACGTCCTTAAAGGCAATGTTAAACTATTGTTTGAACCTTTGTACTAAGTAGAATACCCGGTTGGGTAAGAAAAGTTACTTATAGCATGTTGCTATGATATTTAACCATGTTTGTAACGTTCAAGTGTCCTCACCTCCCATAAAGGGAAGCTCTGTTCAAGTATGCTTATTGTTATTGCACTCAACAAAATTGTATGTCTTTTTTTTGCTAACCTGTATTGTTGTTTTCTTCCCAGTCCGGGAGTACTGGATTTAACCGGGGGGGAGTGCAGCGCCCCAGAGTCCTGGTCGTTGCAGTACTGTGGCTCCGCCACTAAGGGGAGCTATGGTACGTCTGATGGCACTGAAGGAGTTCATCTGACCAGGTATCACAGACACCAATACATTTCACAGCCGGGCCACCAGGGGGAGCTAAGGGTTCTATTCATTAGGCCACTCCCCACCATGGTGGGTAAACTGGGGGTCAGGCAGGAAGTTAGTTCAGAAAGCTGACTGGGTTGGAACCAGGCAACACCTTGTGGCAGAGGGTGTTGTGGGAGAAGATTCAGTAGGGTCCCTGTCAGGGGTGGGATCCTGGCAGAGGCTTGGCAACTTGAGCGAACGTAACGGGACCGTGCCTGCTCAGTATAGCGGCGGTACCCAAAAAGGGACTGGAAGCGAGATAGATTGTGCTGAGTGAGAAACGAGATCAAAGCAACAAGGAGAATACCGGCAGGAGTCGTGCTGTAAGACCGAGGCAACATCCTACTGAGGCGCACAACCAGCGGCCGGAACGCCGAGGGAGTATTACAATATTCAGCTTCAAGCAATACTCTAAACCATGGCAGGACAGTCAGTCTAAGGTGGGCTGTCTCACCTAAATCACCTATGCAGTCTTGGGGGGCAACTTGTGGAGAGGGGCGACTCTAGGGTCCCGGAAGAGCTCTGAGCCTACCCGTCATACGGGTGCCGTTCCAACCGTAACATCAGGGAGGGACGGAGGATTAGCAGAACATCATCTAATCGAGTTGTGAGGGAACTTAAGAAACGGACACAACAGTTGTGGGGACTTTCCGTAAGCACAGCAGGGAAGGACCACAACACATAGCGCTAGCAGGAAGGCGCAGATTTCCACCTGTTAAGAGAACTCTAGAGGTGCCATTGGACCGGCCGGACTTGCGCAGCCTGGTTATCCGGATTCCGGACTGAGGACCCAGAGATCTTCAGTAAAGAGGTAAAGAGACTGCAACTTGGTGTCCTCGTTATTTACTGCACCGCACCACTACAGCATCACCACCACCATCACCTACCCACATCTATTACTGTACGCCCCTCAGCAGGGTCACGGACCGGGTCTAGCCACCGTGACAACCCCAGAGCAGAGACTCAGAGGCCCGGTACCGGGTACCCCTCGGCCCTGCGGCAGTGGGGGCGCTACAACCACACAGCAGGTGCAGTAATAGGGACAGATACGGCAGCAGCGGCTCAGTATTGGGGTATCAGGTGCAGTAATAGGGACACGTACGGCAGCAGCGGCTCAGTATTGGGGTATCAGGTGCAGTAATAGGGACACATACGGCAACAGCGGCTCAGTATTGGGGTATCAGGTGCAGTAATAGGGTCACATACGGCAGCAGCGGCTCAGTATTGGGGTAACAGGGGCAGTAATAGGGACACATACGGCAGCAGCGGCTCAGTATTGGGGTAACAGGGGCAGTAATAGGGACACATTCGGCACCAGCGGCTCAGTATTGGGGTATCAGCAGGATGAGGAGTTTGTGCAGGTTGGGAATAGATGGTGATGGGGCTGGAATATGAGAAGAAGAAATGTGTCTTTGTTGTATTCTCTGCAGATGAGTTGTAGCTGGAAGAAGTTGTCATGTCGGTCTGGGCCAGATGGAAAAGACAGGAAAAATGAACGATTCCATCAGAAAGAATGTCAGCGGTAAGACATTTTCTGTAACTGTGCTGTAATCTCTTATATGTTCTGTAGGGCTGGTATCTACCACTGACCATATGTCGGTAATATCAATATTGGTCTTTATATAGAGATTATCTATATTAGATACATACCGTATAAACTCGAGTATAAGCCGAGATTTTCAGCCCAAATTTTTGGGCTGAAAGTGCCCCCTCGGCTTATACTCGAGTCACGGTCGGCGGGTGAGGGGGAGAGGGCGCTGAGGCATACTTACCTAGTCCCGGCGCTCCTGGCGCTCCCCCTGCCCGTCCCACGGTCTTCGGTGCTGCAGCTCTTCCCCTGTTCAGCGGTCACATGGGACCGCTCATTAGAGAAATGAATAGGCTGCTCCACCTCCCATAGGGGCGGAGCCGCATAATTCATTTCTCTAATCAGCGGTGTCGGTGACAGCTGATAGAGGAAGAGGCTGCGGCACCGAAGACCAGCTGTCCGGGGGAAGGAGCGGGACGCCGGGAGCAGGTAAGTATCGCATATTTACCTTCCCTCGTTCCACCCGCCGGGCGCCGCTCTGTCTTCGTGTCCTCTTGTTCTGACTGTTCAGGTCAGAGGGCGCGATGACGCATATAGTGTGCGCGCCGCCCTCTGCCTGATCAGTCAGTGCAGAGAGACGCCGGGACGGGACGCTGAGGAGCTGCAAGCAAGAGAGGTGAGTATGTGTTTTTTTTTCTTTTTATTGCAGCAGCAGCAGCAATGGCACAGATTTATGTGGAGCATCTATGGGGCAACGGTGCAGAGCACTATATATAAGGCACAGATTTATGTGGAGCATCTATGGGGCAACGGTGCAGAGCACTATATATAAGGCACAGCTTTATGTGGAGCATCTATGGGGCAACGGTGCAGAGCACTATATATAAGGCACAGCTTTATGTGGAGCATCTATGGGGCAATGGTGCAGAGCACTATATATAAGGCACAGCTTTATGTGGAGCATCTATGGGGCAACGGTGCAGAGCACTATATATAAGGCACAGCTTTATGTGGAGCATCTATGGGGCAACGGTGCAGAGCACTATATATAAGGCACAGCTTTATGTGGAGCATCTATGGGGCAACGGTGCAGAGCACTATATATAAGGCACAGCTTTATGTGGAGCATCTATGGGGCAACGGTGCAGAGCACTATATATAAGGCACAGCTTTATGTGGAGCATCTATGGGGCAACGGTGCAGAGCACTATATATAAGGCACAGCTTTATGTGGAGCATCTATGGGGCAACGGTGCAGAGCACTATATATAAGGCACAGATTTATGTGGAGCATCTATGGGGCAACGGTGCAGAGCACTATATATAATGCACAGCTTTATGTGGAGCATCTATGGGGCAACGGTGCAGAGCACTATATATAAGGCACAGCTTTATGTGGAGCATCTATGGGGCAACGGTGCAGAGCACTATATATAAGGCACAGCTTTATGTGGAGCATCTATGGGGCAACGGTGCAGAGCACTATATATAAGGCACAGCTTTATGTGGAGCATCTATGGGGCAACGGTGCAGAGCACTATATATAAGGCACAGCTTTATGTGGAGCATCTATGGGGCAACGGTGCAGAGCACTATATATAAGGCACAGCTTTATGTGGAGCATCTATGGGCAACGGTGCAGAACACTATATATAAGGCACAGCTTTATGTGGAGCATCTATGGGGCAACGGTGCAGAGCACTATATATAAGGCACAGATTTATGTGGAGCATCTATGGGGCAACGGTGCAGAGCACTATATATAAGGCACAGCTTTATGTGGAGCATCTATGGGGCAACGGTGCAGAGCACTATATATAAGGCACAGCTTTATGTGGAGCATCTATGGGGCAACGGTGCAGAGCATTATATAAGGCACAGCTTTATGTGGAGCATCTATGGGGCAACGGTGCAGAGCATTATATATAAGGCACAGCTTTATGTGGAGCATCTATGGGGCAACGGTGCAGAGCATTATATATAAGGCACAGCTTTATGTGGAGCATCTATGGGGCAACGGTGCAGAGCACTATATATAAGGCACAGCTTTATGTGGAGCATCTATGGGGCAACGGTGCAGAGCACTATATATAAGGCACAGCTTTATGTGGAGCATCTATGGGGCCATAATCAAAGGTCAAAGGTGCAGAGCATTATATATAGCACAGCTATCTATGGGGCCATAATCAAAGGTGCAGAGCATTGTATATGGCACAGCTATCTATGGGGCCATAATCAAAGGTGCAGAGCATTGTATATGGCACAGCTATCTATGGGGCCATAATCAAAGGTGCAGAGCATTCTATATGGGGCACAGCTTTCTATGGAGCATCTATGGGGCCATAATGAACTGTGCAGAGCATTATATGTGGCACAGATTTATGTGGAGCATCTATGGGGCCATAATGAACGGTATGGAGCATCTATTTTTATTTTTCAAATTCACCGGTAGCTGCTGCATTTTCCACCCTAGGCTTATACTCGAGTCAATAAGTTTTCCCAGTTTTTTGTGGCAAAATTAGGGGGGTCGGCTTATACTCGGGTCGGCTTATACTCGAGTATATACGGTAGATATATTAGGGCGCGTCACCGAGTTGTAATCAAGGTTACCTGGTTAGGGGCCCACTCAGAAGTTTCGCCCCCCCCGAACCAAAACACTAGCTACGCCTCTGCCTTAGCTAGAGGAAGCAGCTCATTAAATTTATTTACTGACTCCCACAAAATACCCCAACACGTCACCAACAATGTTTTATTATCAAAATCATAAAAAACAGCCTATGGCACAGCTCAAATAACATGGTACTGATAAAAAAGGCTATGGACGATCACTAATACGTTTCTCTTTATGTTTGTTATGTGCATAAAGTTTCAACAACTAAGATTATCACAGTTCATTTCTGCATCTTCATATAAGGAAGACGGTTCCAGTTCATGGTCCACAAAACTCTTTGTTATACTTATGTTTTCATACTTTGGTTCTGAGTCCGCTCCGTCATCTGTGCTTTGGTAAATGTGATCAACATTTTGAGTTTGTTCCATCAATTCTGGATCATGCAAGTTGGAGTACATGTTCTCTGGTTTATCAGGATTTTCTACTTTCTCTATACCATCTTCATCTTCAGGCAAATGTTTTTTAAGGATAGAAGAACTTTGAAGAACTAGTTTTTTTGTTTGGCTATCTTGTAGTTTATCATTTGAAGTGTTTTTAATCATAATTTTGACATCTTCTGGATAACTAGGCCTTGGCTGAGTCACTTTGGAGTTTGAATGCTGTAACAAACTTATCCTTGTAGGTTTTGGGATTCCTTTCGGAAAACTGCCCAAACGTTTTAATACTGCCTGTACTGCCCCGTCCACATTCCCTTCTGACTTTCTACGAGGTTTATAAGGCTTTCTTGGGGGACCAACAGTCACATAAAGAGTGGAAATATTGTGAGTCTTCCTGTTAATTTCAGAGCTCTCTTTTAAACTCGCCTCTGTGACTTCTCCTTTAAAAGATGCCTTCTGTGCATTAGACATTGTTCTCCGGCGGCCAACTGGACCACTTCTCTGGAGTTTTGGATGATCCTCTGATTCTGGATTGTAGTTTATTGTGTCATAGTGTACATTATTATCTTCATTTCTTTGTGACTCATCTCCATTTATTGTCTGTGATTGTATAGAGGGCAACTTTGGGAGACTCACAGCAAGTTTGGGTTTCCGAGCAAGTTTAGGGGTTTCAGTTGTGGATGATCTCCTGCTCTCAAATTTGGTTCCTTCAGCAAATGATACGGAGGGTCTTTTGGATTTGGCAATGCTAGAAGTTCTAGGAATAGAAAATGGAAGGGATGCATCATCTGTGCTCAAAATCATGGCATCGGGGAACACATTGCATTTAGAGCTTATTTCTTGAAAGCCATCCAAGTCAGCAACAGACATTGCTATAAAACAGAAAGATAAAATATTTTGGTAAATTATATCCACAATTCAGTCTGAATTAAAGTCAAAATGATCATTTTTCGCACTCAGCTTTTCACTCCACAGCTTGAGTTCTCTATGAAAGCAGAGATTCCTAATATCTAAGTAATACTTGAAATATCGGTTGGGCCACTGAAAAGCAGAACCCTTTTTGCTTTGTGGTTTGTACAGGATAATGCTAATTGGACCTCATTCATCAGAACAGTTTAAAGGGGATGTCCATGCATATAATATTGATGACCTATTCTAAGAAAAGCAGCCACTATGTATTGAATGAAGCTGTGCTTTTCCACACAATTCAATGTATACATTTTGGCTACTGCCACAGCTAAAATAACTAGCATAGGTCATTAAGGTCATCAATATGACATATCTTACAAACCCCTTTAACAAGAGGCTGAGGCTCATTTAATGGCATAGTATAAGCATGAAGCAACAAGGTAGTTGACCTGGGTGCAAAATTCTTAAAAATGTAGAATTTCAAAATATGTAACATATATATATATATATATATATATATATATATATATATATATATATATATATATATATATATATAAAATGTTTTATATATTTATTTTATATATAGTATATAAAAGAAAGTACATGTTTCTCTTTTTCTCCTTTCAAATTTTGAGCCTCTAATAAATGATGTCTCTAGTATCCCAAATCTTGGGCAGTGCAAATGGTGCCGACTTCTGACCAGGTGCCTCGGATTGCCACTATATCGGTGTCAATACAGTCGTGTAGAAATATATCTTTCAGCAATTAACGGCTAAGTTCTCTTTCACACATCGGTTTTTCACATATGAGTGCTATCCATGCTTTTCATGAGTCTGTATGGGGCTGTTCACATATCTGTGATTGTTGGCAGACAGAGTGGTCTGTGCACAATCTCGGAGACATGACCAATATTAATCTGAGTGCTGGCTCAAACTTGGCAATGAAAGTGTATGGATCTGTGAAAAAATTGGTCAGCACTCGGATTTTATTTGTGTGCTGTCCATTCTTCATTGACTGATAGAGAAACTTTATATTTCTCATCTGTGAAAAAAACTAATGAAGCTGTAACTAACTCTGCTGTAACTCTGATGACACCGTGATGAAACTCTGATGAAAATCACTGATAAAACTCGCTCCATTTTTCTTGGACATCAAAAAGCTGATGTCTGAATGAGGCCTCACTGTTCTTAGAATTGTTTTTACAGCTAGGGACAAGGTTTTTTTTTCATACATATATGACTAGATTACAAGATTACTTTACAATTGGATGCAATGTCTGAATTTGTAAATCACTAAACAACCTAGATTCTGAGAGTCAAAGAATATTTTTCAAGTACTACTGACCATAAGTAAAGATCAAAAGGGATAATTAATAATTTCAGCTGATATTTGTTTCTGGATCAGGCCTGGATGTAAGGTGAGTTACAGTGCCTTGCAAAAGTATTCGGCCCCCTGTAACTTTTCAACCTTTTCCCACATATCATGCTTCAAACATAAAGATGCCAAATGTAAATTTTTGGTGAAGAATCAACACCTGTGTGTAATCAAGTCTCCGTATAAATGCACCTGCTCTTTGATAGTCTCAGGGTTCTGTTTAGGGGGCTAAACTTTAATCTCAAACAAGGAGAAGACTGATCAGAGATGCAGCCAAGAGGCCCATGATCACTCTGGATGAACTGCAGAGATCTACAGTTGAGGTAGGACAGTCTGTCCATAGGACAACAATCAGTCGTACACTGCACAAATCTGTCCTTTATGGAAGAGTGGCAAGAAGAAAGACATTTCTCAAAGATAACCATAAAAAGTGTTGTTTAAAGTTTGCAACAAGCCACCTGGGAGACACACCAAACATGTGGAAGAAGGTGCTCTGGTCAGATGAAACCAAAATCGGACTTTTTGGCAACAATGCCAAATGATATGTTTGGCGTAAAGGCAACACAGCTCATCACCCTGAACACACCATCCCCACTGTCAAACATGGTGGTGGCAGCATCATGGTTTGGGCCTGCTTTTCTTCAGCAGGGACAGGGAAGATGGTTAAAATTCATAGGAGGATGGATGGAGCCAAATATAGGACCATTCTTGAAGAAAACCTGTTGGAGTCTGCAAAAGACCTGAGACTGGGACGGAGATTTGTCTTCCAACAAGACAATGATCCCAAACATAAAGCAAAATCTACAATGGAATGGTTCACAAATAAACATATCCAGGTGTTAGAATGGCCAAGTCAAAGTCCAGACCTCAATCCAATCCAGAATCTGTGGAAAGAGCTGAAAACTGCTGTTCACAAACGATCTCCATCAAACCTCACTGAGCTCGAGCTGTTTGCCCAGGAAGAATGGGCAAGAATTTCAGTCTCTCAATGTACAAAACTGATAGAGACATACCCCAAGCGACTTGCAGCTGTAATCGCAGCAAAAGGTGGCGCAACAAAGTATTAAGTTAAAAGGGCCGAATAATATTGCACGCCCACTTTTCAGTTTTTGAATTTCCACAAAAATTTAAAATAAACAATAAATTTCGCTTAACTTCACAATTGTGTTCCACTTGTTGTTGATTCTTCACCAAAAATGTACATTTGGTATATTTATGTTTGAGGCATGATATGTGGGAAAAGGTTGAAAAGTTCCAGGGGGCCAAATACCTTCGCAAGGCACTGTATGTGAGACACCTAATGATATGATGGAGGAAGCTGTAACTAGCATCGTAATTGGTGTAATGCAATATTAGGGGGTATCTAGGGATAGAATGAGAGCAAGTCAATATAGGAAGTATTGGTGTTTAGGCAGTATGTTTTTGTTTTATTTTAAGTATAAGTCGACCCAAGTATAAACTGAGACACCTAATTTTGTCTCGAAAAACAGGGAAAACCTATCGAATATAAGCCGGGTATGTATTGTACCCTCATCCCTATCCTGGTATGCATGGCTCCCCATCCCCATCCTTGTATGCATGGCTCCTGGTCCTTGTATGCATGGCTCCCCGTCCTTGTATGCATGGCTCCCTATCCGTCCTTGTATGCATGGCTCCCCGTCCTTGTATGCATGGCTTCCCATCCCTATCCTTGTATGCATGGCTCCCCGTCCTTGTATGCATGGCTCCCCATCCTTGTATGCATGGCTCCCCATCCTTGTATGCATGGCTCCCCGTCCATCCTTGTATGCATGGCTCCTTATCCCCATCCTTGTATTCATGGTTCCTATTAAAAAAACACATCCTACTTACCTTTCCTGAACGCCCTTGCCGCATCTTGTTACAGCGTCAGCAGCTCTTCCGGCGGAGCGAACACGTGTCCCCGCCCATTAAAAGTAATGAATATTCACTCCACACTTATGGGAGTGGAGAGGGATGAATATTCATTACCTTAATGAGCGGGGGACACGTGATCGCTCAGTCGGAAGACTGGCACCGGAAGGAGATGCAGCGAGGGCACGCAGGGAAGGTATGTAGGCTGCGGCTGTAACTGTGGGCGCTATAAGAGAAATGAATATTCACTGCCAGTGCAGTGAATATTCATTTCTCTTTAGCAGCGGGCACAGTTACAGCCGCAGCCGCCGGCTCCTGCTTCTGTGACCCGCTGGACCACCGTTCCCCCTCCCCCGACGTCTTTCTGGGACAATGACTCGTGTATAACACGTTGGGGGTGTTTTCAGCACAAAAAAATGTGCTGAAAACTCGGCTTATACATGAGTATATATGGTAAATATATTTCTTGTCTTATGATCTACGTGTAACTGAGATAAGAGAACTGCTGTCACCTTCTCTTGGAGGAACGCAGTACACAGGTCCTTCTTCTTCTGATTCAAATGAAGAAAAGGAGTTTTCGGATAACCAGCCTGTAGAGGGGGATTCAATGAAGCTGTGGTTGAAGGGCAGCTCGGCATCGTGGTGTGAAACTGGAAGATACATTATTTAAAGACTTAAAAGAATTTACTTTATGACACACATTGCTTTTAGATAAGTACAGGTATTATACCAGTGGTCTAGAACAGTTATGTCAGTAATGTTGCATTTAATAAGTGGATGTATTTTAAGAACATCACATGCTGATTATTGATAAATTATTTCAGACATACACAGCTATTTTAATGCAGCGCCCCAGGGTTCTGGTCATTGCAGTAATGTCATTCTTCCACCAGGAGGAGTGATGTTACGTTTGAAGGCAATAAAGGAGATCTTTTTACCAGGTATCACAAACCATACAACACACTTCACACTCCAGTCCACCAGGGGGAGCTATGCTCCTATTTATTAGGGCGCTCTTCACAATTAGGTAAAACTGGTGGTCTGGATAGGAAGTTAGTCAGAAGCTGGCTGAGCTTCACTCAGTCAGTACCTGTCAGGCAGACAGAGAGGAAGGAGGAACATCGAGCAGTTGCCGATAGGGTGGTCCCTGACAGGGGTGGGATCCTGTCAGAGGCCTAGACATAAAGCCGCAGAGCTGCGCCTGCCCGACGTGCGGCAGCATCCTAAGAAATAGACAAGGACAGCGAATTGTGTTGTAGAGGGTGAGAAACTAAGTCATAGCAAAAGGAGAGGAAACCATAAGGAGTTCTGCCCTGCAAAGGCTGCCTCCTTCTGAGGCACAGGATCCGGTAGCCGGAACACCGAGGGAGCAACCGTCTCCATGCCTTGCTCCAGAGACCGGCAGGACAGCTAATTCCACGTTAACTGCCCGACCTATACCCAGGAGGCAAGGTGGCAACTCGTGGGGGCCGGGGCATGCTAGAGTCCCTGTAAAAAGCCTCAGGCCACCAGTCATATGGGTTTGTTCCTATCCATCTGGGGGACAGAGAGCGAGACATAACATCTAGAACACCAACATCAGTTGTGAGGACCTTACCGAGAAGCTCAGCAGGGAGGTACTACAACACACAGGCGCCACAAACTTTGTCCCTCTTTGCCATCTTCAAAAGTTGGGAGGTATGCTACAACACCCAGGCGCTAGAGGAAGGCTACTGATTTCCACCTGGATAAGGGGACTCTGGATTTGCCTTCAGACCAGCCGGACTCTGCCTGCCCTGTGATCTGGTACCCTGGACTGTGGATGCTGAAGCCTTCAGTAAAGGTAAAGAGACTGCAACCTTGTGTCCTCGTTCTTCACTGGGCCTCACACCATCCACCATCTACACACAGGGAAGCCCTGGGGATACACTTCACCTGTGGGAAGGTATACCATCTAGCTGCCATACTGCCATAACATCACCCCAGCGGACCCCTTAAAGCAGCGTCGGTCACCCTGACCGAATACCACAGGTGGCATCACGAACATTTCCCCTTTAAAGACCTTTCCCTCATTTACAATGAACGTCCCTAGGGCCACGGACCGGGTCAGCCACCGTGACATCCCCCTTGAGAACCGAAGGACCCGGTACTGAGTACCCCACTGCCCTTAGAGGGGGCGATCCATTAACCCATTAATTAAATCCGCCGTACATGTACGGCGCTGCGGGAGGTGTGTTCCCGCAAACTGTCGTACATGCACGGTATGACAATGACTCACTCCAAGTGCCGGCACAATCAAAAGTGGGTTTCAGTGCTTTATGACAGTTGACACCAGGATTGGTGTTAGTGCAGCGCCCCAGAGTCCTGGTCGTTGCAGTACTGTGGCTCCGCCACTAAGGGGAGCTATGGTACGTCTGATGGCACTGAAGGAGTTCATCTGACCAGGTATCACAGACACCAATACATTTCACAGCCGGGCCTCCAGGGGGAGCTAAGGGTTCTATTCATTAGGCCACTCCTCACATACTGGTAAAACTGGGGGTCAGGCAGGAAGTTAGATCAGAAAGCTGACTGGGTTGGAACCAGGCAACACCTTGTGGCAGAGGGTGTTGTGGGAGAAGATTCGGTAGGGTCCCTGTCAGGGGTGGGATCCTGACAGAGGCCTGGCAACTTGAGAGAACGTAACGGGACCGTGCCTGCTCAGCATAGCGGCGGTGCCCAAGGAGGGATTGGAAGCGAGATAGATTGTGCTGAGTGAGAAACGAGATCAAAGCAAGAAGGAGAATACCAGTAGGAGTCGTGCTGTGAGACCGAGGCAACATCCTACTGAGGCGCACAACCGGCGGCCGGAACGCCGAGGAAGTATTACTATATTCAGCTTCAGGCAATACTTCAAACCAACGGCAGGACAGTCAGTCATAGGCGGGCTGTCTCACCTAAATCACCTACGAAGACATAGGGGGCAACTTGTGGAGAGGGGCGACTCTAGGGTCCCGGAAGAGCTCCGAGCCTACCCGTCATACGGGTGCCGTCCTAACCGCAACATCAGGGAGGGACGGAAGATTAGCAGAACATCATCTAATCGAGTTGTGAGGGAACTTAAGAAACGGACACAACAGTTGTGGGGACTTTCCTGTTGTGATTTTGCTTTTTGCTCCCTCTAGTGGTCATTAGTGATTTGACTCTGGAGCGTCTGTCTTTTCCTATATCCTCACCTGGGCCGTTAGTTCAGGGGCGTTGCTATATAAGCTCCCTGGACCTTCAGTTCAATGCCTGGCATCGTTGAAATCAGAGCTAATCTGTTGTGCTCTTGTCCTCTGATCCTGGTTCCTGTTTTTCAAGCTAAGTCTGCTTCTTTGCTTTTTGCTTTTGTTTTGTTTGGTATTTTTGTCCAGCTTGTTCCTATCTGTATCCTGATCTTTGCTGGAAGCTCTAGGGGGCTGGTGTTCTCCCCCCGGACCGTTAGACGGTTCGGGGGTTCTTGAATCTCCAGCGTGGATTTTTATAGGGTTTTTGTTGACCAGATAAGTTATCTTGCTATATTCTGCTATTAGTAAGCTGGCCTCTCTTTGCTGAACCTGGTTCATTTCTGTGTTTGTCATTTCCTCTTACCTCACCGTTATTATTTGTGGGGGGCTTGTATCTTGCTTTGGGGTCCCTTTCTCTGGAGGCAAGAGAGGTCTTTGTTTTCTTCTCCTAGTGGTAGTTAGATTCTCCGGCTGGCGCGAGTCATCTAGCGATCACCGTAGGCATGATCCCCGGCTACTTCTAGTGTTGGCGTTAGGAGTAGCTATTTGATCAACCCAGTTACCACAGCCCTATGAGCTGGATTTTTGTATCTTGCAGACTTACACGTTCCTCTGAGACCCTGTCCACTGGGGTCATAACAGTATGCCAGGCCAGTATTAAATGTTTAATGCATTGCAGAAGTGGGATTATAAGAAAGAAAATTTTGAGGTTTTTTTTTCCCTCTCTCATTTTTTTTTTTCTTTTCCCCTTTACCTCAGAGTGGCTTAAGCTTGCTGCAGACATGAATGTCCAGACCTTGATTACAAGTGTGGACCAGCTTGCCGCTCGTGTGCAGGGTATACAAGATTATGTTACCAGAAATCCTAGGTCTGAACCCAAGATTCCGATTCCTGAACTGTTTTCAGGAGACCGATTTAAGTTTAGGAATTTCAGGAATAATTGTAAATTATTTTTGTCCCTGAAACCTTGTTCGTCTGGAGACTCTGCTCAACAAGTAAAAATTGTTATTTCATTCTTACGGGGTGACCCTCAGGATTGGGCTTTTTCGTTGGCGCCAGGAGATCCGGCATTGGCTGATATTGATGCGTTTTTTCTGGCGCTCGGTTTACTTTATGAGGAACCCAATCTTGAGATTCAGGCAGAGAAAGCCTTGCTGGCTATGTCTCAGGGCCAGGACGAGGCTGAGGTGTATTGCCAAAAATTTTGGAAATGGTCCGTACTGACACATTGGAACGAGTGTGCACTGGCCGCTAATTTTAGAAATGGCCTTTCTGAGGCCATTAAGAATGTTATGGTGGGTTTTCCCATTCCCACAGGTCTGAATGATACCATGTCCCTGGCTATTCAAATTGACCGGCGGTTGCGGGAGCGCAAAACCGCAAATTCCCTCATGTTGTTGTCTGAACAGACACCTGATGTGATGCAATGTGATAGAAAAACCGCAAATTCCCTCATGGTGTTGTCTGAACGGACACCTGATTTGATGCAATGTGATAGAATCCTGACTAGAAATGAGAGGAAAATTCATAGACGCCGGAATGGCTTGTGCTACTACTGTGGTGATTCTACACATGTTATCTCAGCATGCTCTAAACGTATATCTAAGGTTGTTAGTCCTGTCACCGTTGGTAATTTGCATCCTAAGTTTATTCTGTCTGTAACTTTGATTTGCTCACTGTCATCTTATCCTGTCATGGCGTTTGTAGATTCAGGTGCTGCCCTGAGTCTTATGGATCTCTCATTTGCTAAGCGCTGTGGTTTTATTCTTGAACCATTAGAAAATCCTATCCCTCTTAGGGGTATTGATGCTACGCCATTGGCAGAAAATAAGCCGCAGTATTGGACACAGGTTACCATGTGCATGACTCCTGAACACCGCGAGGTGATACGTTTTCTCGTTCTACATAAAATGCATGATTTGGTTGTTTTGGGGCTGCCATGGTTACAGACCCATAATCCAGTCCTTGACTGGAAGGCTATGTCAGTGTCTAGTTGGGGCTGTCGTGGTATTCATGAGGATTCCCTGCCTGTGTCTATTGCTTCTTCTACGCCTTCGGAAGTTCCGGAGTACTTGTCTGATTATCAGGATGTCTTTAGCGAGTCCAGGTCCAGTGCATTGCCTCCTCATAGGGAATGTGACTGTGCAATAGATTTGATTCCAGGCAGTAAATTTCCTAAGGGAAGACTGTTTAATCTGTCGATACCTGAACATACCGCTATGCGTTCATATATCAAGGAGTCTCTGGAGAAAGGACACATCCGTCCGTCTTCTTCCCCTCTTGGTGCGGGATTCTTTTTTGTGGCTAAAAAGGACGGATCTTTGAGGCCTTGTATTGACTATCGGCTTTTAAATAAGATCACTGTCAAATTTCAGTATCCTTTGCCGCTGTTGTCTGACTTGTTTGCCCGGATTAAAGGTGCCAAGTGGTTTACCAAGATAGACCTTCGTGGTGCGTACAACCTTGTGCGCATTAAGCAAGGGGATGAATGGAAAACCGCATTCAATACGCCCGAAGGTCATTTTGAGTACTTGGTGATGCCTTTTGGGCTCTCTAATGCCCCTTCAGTTTTTCAGTCCTTTATGCATGACATTTTCCGGAACTATCTGGATAAATTTCTGATCGTTTATCTGGATGATATTCTGGTTTTTTCTGATAATTGGGACTCGCATGTGGAGCAGGTCAGGATGGTCTTTAAAATTTTGCGTGAAAATTCTTTGTTTGTCAAGGGCTCAAAGTGTCTTTTTGGTGTACAGAAGGTTCCCTTTTTGGGGTTCATTTTTTCCCCTTCTGCTGTGGAGATGGACCCAGTCAAGGTCCGAGCTATTCTTGATTGGACTCAGCCCTCGTCAGTTAAGAGTCTTCAGAAGTTCTTGGGTTTCGCTAACTTCTACCGTCGTTTTATCGCTAACTTTTCTAGCATTGTGAAACCTTTGACGGATATGACCAAGAAGGGCTCCGATGTGGTTAATTGGGCTCCTGCTGCCGTGGAGGCTTTCCAGGAGTTGAAACGTCGGTTTACTTCGGTGCCTGTTTTGTGCCAGCCTGATGTCTCGCTTCCCTTTCAAGTTGAGGTGGATGCTTCAGAGATTGGAGCAGGGGCCGTTTTGTCGCAGAGAGGCCCTGGTTGCTCTGTTATGAGACCTTGCGCCTTTTTCTCTAGGAAGTTTTCGCCTGCGGAGCGAAATTATGATGTGGGCAATCGGGAGTTGTTGGCCATGAAATGGGCATTTGAGGAGTGGCGTCATTGGCTCGAGGGTGCTAAGCATCGTGTGGTGGTCTTGACTGATCACAAAAATCTGATGTATCTCGAGTCTGCTAAACGCCTGAATCCTAGACAGGCCCGCTGGTCATTGTTTTTCTCCCGTTTTGACTTTGTTGTCTCGTATTTACCAGGTTCTAAGAATGTGAAGGCCGATGCTCTTTCCAGGAGCTTTGTGCCTGATGCTCCTGGAGTCGCTGAACCTGTTGGTATTCTTAAGGATGGTATTATCTTGTCAGCTATTTCTCCTGATCTGCGACGTGTGTTGCAGAGATTTCAGGCTGATAGGCCTGATTCTTGTCCACCTGACAGACTGTTTGTGCCTGATAAGTGGACCAGCAGAGTCATTTCCGAGGTTCATTCCTCGGTGTTGGCAGGTCACCCAGGAATTTTTGGCACCAGAGATCTGGTGGCCAGATCCTTTTGGTGGCCTTCCTTGTCTAGGGATGTGCGGTCATTTGTACAGTCCTGTGGGACTTGTGCTCGAGCTAAGCCTTGCTGTTCTCCTGCCAGCGGGTTGCTCTTGCCCTTGCCTGTCCCTAAGAGACCTTGGACACATATCTCCATGGATTTCATTTCTGATCTTCCGGTGTCTCAGGGCATGTCTGTTATCTGGGTGATATGTGATCGCTTCTCCAAGATGGTCCATTTGGTTCCTTTGCCTAAACTGCCTTCCTCTTCCGATCTGGTTCCTGTGTTTTTCCAGAACGTGGTTCGTTTGCACGGCATCCCTGAGAATATTGTGTCAGACAGAGGATCCCAGTTCGTTTCCAGATTCTGGCGATCCTTTTGTAGTAGGATGGGCATTGACTTGTCGTTTTCGTCTGCTTTCCATCCTCAGACTAATGGACAGACGGAGCGAACTAATCAGACTTTGGAGGCTTATTTGAGGTGTTTTGTCTCTGCTGATCAGGACGATTGGGTGACCTTCTTGCCGTTAGCTGAGTTTGCCCTTAATAATCGGGCTAGTTCCGCCACCTTGGTTTCGCCGTTTTTCTGCAACTCTGGTTTCCACCCTCGTTTTTCTTCGGGTCATGTGGAACCTTCTGACTGCCCTGGGGTGGATTCTGTGGTGGATAGGTTGCAGCGGATCTGGAATCTTGTGGTGGACAACTTGAAGTTGTCACAGGAGAGGGCTCAGCGCTTTGCCAACCGCCGCCGCGGTGTGGGTCCCCGACTACGTGTTGGGGATTTGGTGTGGCTTTCTTCCCGCTTTGTTCCTATGAAGGTTTCCTCTCCCAAATTTAAACCTCGTTTTATTGGTCCTTACAAGATATTGGAAATTCTTAATCCTGTATCCTTTCGCCTGGATCTACCTGTGTCGTTTGCCATCCACAACGTGTTTCATAGGTCCTTGTTGCGGCGGTACGTTGTGCCTGTGGTTCCTTCTGCTGAGCCTCCTGCTCCGGTGTTGGTTGAGGGCGAGTTGGAGTACGTGGTGGAGAAGATCTTGGATTCTCGTCTCTCCAGGCGGAGGCTTCAGTACCTGGTCAAGTGGAAGGGCTATGGTCAGGAAGATAATTCCTGGGTGGTCGCCTCTGATGTTCATGCGGCCGATTTAGTTCGTGCCTTCCATGCCGCTCATCCTGATCGCCCTGGTGGTCGTGGTGAGGGTTCGGTGACCCCTCACTAAGGGGGGGGTACTGTTGTGATTTTGCTTTTTGCTCCCTCTAGTGGTCATTAGTGATTTGACTCTGGAGCGTCTGTCTTTTCCTATATCCTCACCTGGGCCGTTAGTTCAGGGGCGTTGCTATATAAGCTCCCTGGACCTTCAGTTCAATGCCTGGCATCGTTGAAATCAGAGCTAATCTGTTGTGCTCTTGTCCTCTGATCCTGGTTCCTGTTTTTCAAGCTAAGTCTGCTTCTTTGCTTTTTGCTTTTGTTTTGTTTGGTATTTTTGTCCAGCTTGTTCCTATCTGTATCCTGATCTTTGCTGGAAGCTCTAGGGGGCTGGTGTTCTCCCCCCGGACCGTTAGACGGTTCGGGGGTTCTTGAATCTCCAGCGTGGATTTTTATAGGGTTTTTGTTGACCAGTTAAGTTATCTTGCTATATTCTGCTATTAGTAAGCTGGCCTCTCTTTGCTGAACCTGGTTCATTTCTGTGTTTGTCATTTCCTCTTACCTCACCGTTATTATTTGTGGGGGGCTTGTATCTTGCTTTGGGGTCCCTTTCTCTGGAGGCAAGAGAGGTCTTTGTTTTCTTCTCCTAGGGGTAGTTAGATTCTCCGGCTGGCGCGAGTCATCTAGCGATCACCGTAGGCATGATCCCCGGCTACTTCTAGTGTTGGCGTTAGGAGTAGCTATTTGGTCAACCCAGTTACCACAGCCCTATGAGCTGGATTTTTGTATCTTGCAGACTTACACGTTCCTCTGAGACCCTGTCCACTGGGGTCATAACACTTTCCGTAAGCACAGCAGGGAAGGACCACAACACATAGCGCTAGCAGGAAGGCACAGATTTCCACCTGCAAAGAGAACTCTGGAGGTGCCATTGGACCGGCCGGACTTGCGCAGCCTGGTGAACCGTATTCCGGATTGAGGACCCAGAGATCTTCAGTAAAGAGGTAAAGAGACTGCAACCTGGTGTCCTCGTTATTTACTGCACCGCACCACCACCACTATCCACATCTATTACTGTACGCCCCTCAGCAGGGTCACGGACCGGGTCTAGCCACCGTGACAACCCCAGAGCAGAGACTCAGAGGCCCGGTACCGGGTACCCCTCGGCCCTGCGGCAGTGGGGGTGCTACAACTTGGCGTCACGAACAGGATCTACTTAAGCCTGAAGAATCAGGTCATGTGTGCCTTGGAACTGTGATTTACTGTGCTTGGACTGTACTTTATTGCAAAGACTGTGGATTGTCACTTGCCGCCAAAAGTTCGCGCCAAAACTGCCGCCATCACAGCGCTAAGGAGAGCGCAGGAGAAGAAGAAGGGCGTGGAAGTGGGCGTGAACAAGCTGGAGAGCGCGAAAGACAATGGCCACCCAGTCTAAATATTTCTGCACTGTAAGGACGTGTCCGTCAGCAGCCGAGATCCGCCTCCTAATCCTCAATGGAGGGCGGAGACAACGAAAACAAAACCGCCCACGAAGGAGAGAGCGGGAAAAGGACCAGGAAGAAGAAGTCCGCGACATGGAGGACGTCATGGCCAGCCGCCAGGAGCCGGAGCGTGGGATCGGAGCCGAGGACTCCCCCAGCTACCCGGAGAGGCACCGCAGCCAGACCTCCACAGCTGACGCTGACCTCCTGCAGACCGGAGCGGACGGGCTGATCCGCCAACCCCTGCAGACGCAGCTTAGCACTGAGGCCGGGTGGAAGAAGACCATCATCGGGAGCCTCGCCAGACGTCTGTCGGTAGCCTCGTCTGGTCCGGAGCAAGAAAGAAGTTCCAGCGCTCCGAAGCCAGAAGGCAATGCCCTGCCGAAAAGCGAGATGCTGCAAACGGAGATGACAACGTCGCAGCACAAGGCCCCGCAACCAGCGTTCCAGACCCCAGCGGAGACGGAGCAGACCGGCACCGGAGGGACCGCATCTGAAGCAGGTATGAAGGACGACCCTGCCCTGACGACCGACACCACTCCAGTGACTGCTAGTGCCACAGCTGCTGACTCCGTTCCAGTGACTGATTTTGCAGCAGCCGCTACCTCTGCTGCAGCAAATGCCCCTACTCAAGCTGCGCAGACCTCCATCGCTGCGCATGATTTAACTGTACATGAAAGACGGATTAACGGCGTTTGTCCAGCACTGGGTGTAACTCTGGACCTCACTTTGCCCAGGCCAAGAAGGGTTAAGTGCCAGGTGCAGCCCTGGAAGCCGTCCAACTAAACCTCGGAAACCTGAAACTGTACATAGTTAACTGTTTGTTTCCCTGCTTTTTGCTACTTTAAACCCGACCTGGGTTATTCTTAAAGGGATCCCTTTGTTTACCCGGGATCCCTTCTTTTGCTTTTTGGTTGTTTTTCTACCTTTTGCTCCGTTACTAAGAAACTGCTGGAATCATGAACGATGCATGATACAAACTGCTTGTAAATAGTTTGCACCTTCTTAAAGGTGCTCCCTACTGGTTTTACTTAAAGAAAGAATCTTTGCGAAGATACCGCACCGGAGCCTTTGCTGAGTACGGACTGGTAGCTTGAGAAGATGTGCTACCTCATAGAGACTTGATCCCCTCTTAAAGGGGATGTTCGCGTATTGCGCTGATGAACCGCATTGCCTTAAGACAGTTGGGTGGCAATAATGTCTTGAAAAGAGAAAGTAATAATGCTGATATGTAAGAGTTAAATGTATCCAACCAGTTGATTGTAAGAAATGATTGATAATGTTGATAGAAAAATGAGGACAGAGAGTGAACCCGTACGGGGTTAGTCAGTGAGTCCTCTTGGGAGCTATGTAAGGATGATTAAGTGATTTCAAACTGAAAGTAAATGTTCTGTTCTATACTGTGTATAGTAGTTGAAAAGGCAGAAGGCCCGGGCTGAAAGGGGCAGTCCTGTAAAGAAAGGAGAGGCAGTAGGCCTGGAGCAGTTAGGACAGGCGGTCCTGCAGATCTAATGAAGGAGAATGAAAGAAAAAGAGTTAATTAATATTATAATGTTTTATAAGTAAAGTCTTTAGTGGATAGGGAGTATACGTCCTTAAAGGCAATGTTAACTTAATATTCAAAAGTTTGCACTAAGTAGAATACCCGGTTGGGTGACAGGAGTTATTTATAGCCTGTAATTTATAATGTTTAACCATGTTTGTAACGTTCAAGTGTCCTCACCTCCCATAAAGGGAAGCTCTGTTCAAGCTTACTTATTGTTATTGCATTTTCAAAATTGTATGTCTTTTTGCTAACCTGTATTGTTGTTTTCTTCCCAGTCCAGGAGTACTGGATTTAACCGGGGGGGGGAGTGCAGCGCCCCAGAGTCCTGGTTGTTGCAGTACTGTGGCTCCGCCACTAAGGGGAGCTATGGTACATCTGATGGCACTGAAGGAGTTCATCTGACCAGGTATCACAGACACCAATACATTTCACAGCCGGGCCTCCAGGGGGAGCTAAGGGTTCTATTCATTAGGCCACTCCTCACATACTGGTAAAACTGGGGGTCAGGCAGGAAGTTAGATCAGAAAGCTGACTGGGTTGGAACCAGGCAACACCTTGTGGCAGAGGGTGTTGTGGGAGAAGATTCGGTAGGGTCCCTGTCAGGGGTGGGATCCTGACAGATGCCTGGCAACTTGAGAGAACGTAACGGGACCGTGCCTGCTCAGCATAGCGGCGGTGCCCAAGGAGGGATTGGAAGCGAGATAGATTGTGCTGAGTGAGAAACGAGATCAAAGCAAGAAGGAGAATACCAGTAGGAGTCGTGCTGTGAGACCGAGGCAACATCCTACTGAGGCGCACAACTGGCGGCCGGAACGCCGAGGAAGTATTACTATATTCAGCTTCAGGCAATACTTCAAACCAACGGCAGGACAGTCAGTCATAGGCGGGCTGTCTCACCTAAATCACCTACGAAGACATAGGGGGCAACTTGTGGAGAGGGGCGACTCTAGGGTCCCGGAAGAGCTCCGAGCCTACCCGTCATATGGGTGCCGTCCTAACCGCAACATCAGGGAGGGACGGAAGATTAGCAGAACATCATCTAATCGAGTTGTGAGGGAACTTAAGAAACGGACACAACAGTTGTGGGGACTTTCCGTAAGCACAGCAGGGAAGGACCACAACACATAGCGCTAGCAGGAAGGCACAGATTTCCACCTGCAAAGAGAACTCTGGAGGTGCCATTGGACCGGCCGGACTTGCGCAGCCTGGTGAACCGTATTCCGGATTGAGGACCCAGAGATCTTCAGTAAAGAGGTAAAGAGACTGCAACCTGGTGTCCTCGTTATTTACTGCACCGCACCACCACCACTATCCACATCTATTACTGTACGCCCCTCAGCAGGGTCACGGACCGGGTCTAGCCACCGTGACAACCCCAGAGCAGAGACTCAGAGGCCCGGTACCGGGTACCCCTCGGCCCTGCGGCAGTGGGGGCGCTACATTAGTGCTGATCACGGGCGTTTAACTCTTCTGATGCTGATATCGATGGTGATAGTGACATCGATCGGCAGGGAGGGAGCTCCCTCTCAGCTCTGATTGGCACAATGGGGTAGCTTCATAGCATACTACTTTGTGGATCATCAGGAGGTTGGATGTGTTGATACAGCATTCAATATTCTCTTTTCCTCTATGCTTGAATATTTGGGTGGTTGTTTGGATCACCAGCATAAGGTTATTTAGGAGTTTTAGGGACAGCCGCCGAGGAGCGGGGATGCCATACTCGTTCATTTGTCCGCTGTTAGGCAGAGATTGAGTCCAGGATATTTTGTTCAGGGTGAACTCAGCTAGCATGGTTGCTTGCACGGTGATTGTTGTTTGTCTTTTTTAAGAGTATTTGGAGCGCCCCCACGTAAGGGCAATGGGGTACTCGGCACCGGGTCCTTCGGTTCGGGGGATGTCACGGTGGCCCGACCCGGTTCGTGGCCCTTTGAGGGACGTCCAAATAAAAAGGATAGTTTGGAATAGTGTTCGTTTCTCACCCGCTACAATACAATTCTCTTTGTGTCCTATCTTAGGATCCTGCCAGAAGTGGGGCAGGCGCAGCTCCGTGGCCTTCTATCTAGGCCTCTGACAGGATCCCACCCCTGTCAGGGACCTCTCTGTCTGCAGCCCTGTGATGTTCCTCCTTTCCCTCTGGCTGCCTGACAGGGTGCTGCCTGGGAGAAGCCCAGTCAGCTTTTGCCTCGATGTTACCTGGGCAAAGCCCAGCCAGCTTCTGACTAACTTTCTATCCAGCCCACCAGTTTTACCTAATTGTGAGGAGTGCCCTAGTAGATAGGAGCAAGGCTCCCCCTGGTGGTCTGGAGTGTGAAGCGTGGTGTATGGTTTGTGATACCTGGTAGGAAGATCTCCTTTATTGCCTTCAGATGTAATATCACTCCCCCTGGTGGAAGAATAACATTACTGAAACGACCAGGACTCTGGGGCGCTGCACATTCATTAAAGGTTATATTTTATATATCTAAGTTTTATATAGGGTTATTCTTTGGTAGTCTAGTAAAATGTTCCCAATAAAAGCTCCAACTCAAGCCATAAAAATAGCAAGTCCCCACTCAGGACCATCATCTTTCAATGGAAATATATGGGTCTACCATGTTCCTGATAGCGCAAATTCTCTGGAAAAGCAAAATGGCTCCTCACCCCCTAAAGAAAGCCAGCGAATTCTGTGATTCCAAATCCAAATGCCCCCTCTCCCTTCTAAGCCCTATAGTGTGTCTAAACAGCAGTTAGCATCCGCATTTGGCAATTCTGTAGCCACGAGAGCCCACTTAATTTACGGCGCCCATGTCTTCAGAAGCATAAGCTGGGCATAATTTACTGGGCACTACAATGTACAGGCACCACAATGGCAGATTTGCAATTTTCACTCAGCAACATTCACTGCTGCTTGTAAACACCCATGGAGTCTAAATCGCCATTACACCTGTAGATAAATTCCAAAAGGGGTGCAATTTCCAAAATGGGGTCACTTGAGGGGGTCTCTGTTCTTCTGGTACTTAGGGACTCAATATGTGGAGTCTGCCTACTGTTCTATGATAATCTGTTCTCCAAGATTCAAATAGCACTCCTTACATCCCAAGTCTCGCTGTGTGGTTAAGCAGTACTGTACAGTCACACGTGGGGTATTGCCAAGTTCAGCAGAACTTGTTTGACAAATTTTGGTGCCATTTATAGCCATTTCCCCATGTGACAATGCAAAATCTTGGGCAAGAACAAAATTGTTGTGGTAAAAATATAATTATTTTTTCTTCATTGGCCAAAGGTATAAAATTCTGTGACACATCCGTGATGTCAATATGATCAATGCACCCCTAGATGAAGTAACTGAGAAGTGTAGTTTGTAAAATGGGGTCACTTTTGGGGTTATGCCAATGTGACATGGTACCCTCAAACCATTCCAGCAAAATGTGCACTACAATATGGCGCTCCTTTCCTTCTGTGTTTTTGATCACATCTGTGGTATTGCGTACTCAGGAGAAATTGCATAACATATTTTTTGGTCCATTTGCTCCTATCATCCTTTTTGGAAATGGAAAACTTGAGGCCAAAGTAACATTTTAGTAGAATTTTTTTTTTCCTTTGATTCAGCCCAATGTTATACAAATCTGTGAATCGCCTGAGGGTTTAAAAATGCTCCCCACACCACTAGATGAATTCCTCAAGAGGTGTAGTTTCCAAAATGGGGTCATTTGTGTTTTCTTTTGCTGTTCTGGCAAGTCAATGGCTCTTGAAGGGGAAGGAGCCAAATTGAATTCTTCCCATTTTAGCTGGAACAGATTGTGAATGCCATGTCACATTGCAGTCCACAAGTGGCAAGGCTATTTGACCTTTTGTGGGGCCTGCGCACTACAGTACTTTGCTCTGCCCTCAACAGGGCAGAGAAGTACGCCTGCACAGGAGCGCGATGCTGGGGAGCCTGTGTGGATGACGCAGGGTCGCGTCATCCACAAGAAGCAAGCAGGAGGGCGGTGATCATAAGAAGATGGGAGGCGCTGGACCAAGAAGAGCGACACCCCTCGGACCAGACCGCCCCTCAGGTAAGTATATTAAAACTTATTTTTCAGTTCTTACAGGTCGGGTTGGGGGTTTATACAGTATACAGCATTATAGAATGCTGTGTATAAGCCCTGAAAGGTGATGGCCGTATCTTATATTGGTGAAAACTGCTGACAGGTTAACTTTAAGACACCATTTAAAAAGGCAGTTTTGATATCCAAATCTCTGACACATAGTTTATACTGCAGCTGTAGCCCTTCGAATCCTGAATGTGGTCTGTTTAGAAACTGGAGAAAATGTGGCATCATAATCTTCATCATAGTTTTGAGAATATCCTTCTGCTACTAATCTTGCTTTAAATCTATGAACCTTGTTCTCACAGTCATAAATGGTCTTAAAATCCCATTTACATTTGATTGCTTACTAGCCTTAATGTAGTCTTGTGAGTTTCATGTTTGAAGTTGAGGAACGGACTTCATTTCCTCATTAGCAGCATTAATCCACTTCAGTTTTTCATAAACAGGTAGTTGTTGCATCTCATCCCATGACTGCGTCTGTTACTCAAGCAGTATTTTGACAAAGTATGATAGCTGCTTAGCTGGTATACCCTTGTTTGATCTTGACGATCTCCTGACTTCAAGATCACCTGATTTTTCTGTTGCTTCTTGAGTAATGGACGAACCTAACCAAACTTCTACATCCTTTTCCTTGTTATTTGAAGCAATATATGGGGTTCATTATACTATATGGAGCAATATATGTGGCTCATTATACTGTATAGAGCATTTTATGGGGCTTATTATTTTGTATGGAGCACTATGTGGTGCCCATAATACTGTATGGAGCAATAAATGAGGCTTATTATTCTGTATGGAACACTATGTGGTACCAATAATATCTTATAGAGAAATATATGGGGCTCATTATTCTCTATGGAGCACTATGTAGTGTACATAATACTGTATGGCGAAATCTATGGGGCTCATTATTCAGTATGGAGCACTATGTGGTGCCCATAATACTGTATGGAGCAATATATGGGGCTTATTATTCTGTATGGAGCACTATGTGGTGCCCATAATACTGTATGGAGCAATATATGGGGCTCATTATTCTGTATGGAGCACTATGTGGTGCCCATAATGCTCTATGGAGCAATATATGGGGCTCATTCTGTATGGAGCACTATGTGGTGCCCATAATACTGTATGGAGCAATATATGGGGCTCATTATTCTGTATGGAGCACTAGGTGGTGCCCATAATACTGTATGTAGCAATATATGGGGCTAATTATTCTCTATGAAGCACTATGTGGTGCCCATAATACTGTATGGAGCAATATATGGGGTCATTATTCTGGGTGGAGCAATATGTAGTGCCTATAACACAGTATGGAACAATACATGGGGTCATTATTCTGTATGAAGCACTATGTGGTGCCCATAATACTGTATGGAGGACTATAGTGTCCAGTTTCTGAGCTAATATTGAATTTAAAATAGATATTACTCATGTAATGTAAGAAGTAAGTAAAATCTTTAGCATTGTACTATACCTATATTTCTCTGTCGTATCGGTGCATCATGAATCATGGTATGTGTTTAAGGGGCCTACTGAGGAGACTCTTTTGCCCAGGGCCCACGAAAACCTGGAGTCAGCCCTGACTGGCAATATACCGTGACAATTTTGCTGGACACAGAACCTCATGCACTATTAAACATTAGTAAATAGTAGTTGTTACAATATATACAATAATAAGCATTATTCCATCACAATTAATAGTCAAAAATCGAAATAATGATCTAACTAAAAAAAATCATCTCTGATGAAATCCATATTAAACTAATGGCACCTTTAAAAAGAGTGGCTTCATGGTTCTTACTAGATGGCACTTCACTCCATTGAAACTTCACAAATATAATTCCACTTATTAACCCAACTCCTGGGGATGTGTTAAAGAGCTGGACTTATATTTCACATGTGGTGGTCACGCATTATGATAGGAAACGATTGTTAACGCATGGTTCGAAACACGTCGCAGATCACTTACCATGGGGTTGCAACTTGAAGCTCATTGGTCCTCTTGAAAAATTTCTAACATGTCTCCCACTATCATACTAATCTTTAATAGTATTGGTATTCTCATAAGGACCAAAGGGTTCTTTTACCCCCCCTTAGGCTCCAGGGCCTCTACACCTATCATAATCACGCCCCTTTTCTGTGACCCTAGAAGTCAGCATCTTGCAGTTATTCTCTGATAAAATCCCTAAACCCAAACTTTTACTAATCAGACACATGCTTGCAGCCACTAAGATTCTGGTACCCAATTCTCGGAGATCCAAAATGTCACCTTCATTTAAGTAGTAGAAACAAATAGTTGACCAAATATTCTGATTCGAGGAATTAACCAGCTGAGAGGTTAGAATCATTCTTTAAAAAGGTCTGCACCCACTGTATAAACTCTTATCTCCCCTGACCTCTCTAGACTTCTGATGCAATCCCAAACATAACTTCAGCTGTTGGAGGTTTTTGTAGATAAGGCCAGCTGACCAGCAGTTTAAACCTTAAGGCCATGTTCACACGCTGCGGTTTTTACCGCGGAACCGCCGCGATTTTGATGCTGCGGGTCCGCAGCAGTTTCCATAGCGTTTACATTAACATGTAAACCCTATGGAAACCGCAAACCGCAGTGCACATGCTGCGGGAAAAACCGCGCAGAAACGCAGCGGTTTACAACCCGCAGCATGTCACTTCTTTGTGCAGAATCGCAGCGATTCTGCACCCATAGAAATGCATTGAACCGCTTACTTCCCGCATGGGGCTGTGCCCACGTTGCGGGAAGTAAGCGGATAATGTGCGGGTGGTACCCGGGGTGGAGGAGAGGAGACTCTCCTCCAGGCCCTGGGAACCATAAAATAGTGTAAAAAAAAGAATTAAAATAAAAAATGAAGCTATACTCACCTCTCAGCGCTGCCCGCGGCCGTCCGGTCTCAGTTGCTGTGCCGAACAGGACCTGTGGTGACGTCGCGGTCACATGACCGTGATGACGCCGCGGTCACATGACCGTGACGTCACGAAGGTCCTTGTCGGCACAGCCGCTTGCAGCGCCGGGGAGATCGCGACGTCAGAGGGTGAGTATAGCCAATTTTTATTATTTTTTACATTACTATTGATGCTGCATATTGCTGCATATGCAGCATCAATAGTACAGCAGTAATCCCGCAGCGGAAACCGCGGAACAAACCGCGATAAATCTGCAGGGATAACCACAGCGGTTTTGCCCTGCAGATTTTCAATTCCGCTGCGGGATTAACCCGCAGAGGAACCCGCAGCGTGTGAACATGGCCTAAGGCCATGTGCACACGTTCAGGATTTCTTGCAGAAATTTCCTGAAGAAAACCGGAAATTTTCTGCAAGAAATCCGCATTTTTTTTTTTGCGTTTTTTTTCCGTTTTTTCCGCGGTTTTTTTAGCATTCTGCAAGCGTAATTAGCTTGCAGAATGCTAAAGTTTTCCAAGCGATCTGTAGCATCGCTTGGAAAACTGACTGACAGGTTGGTCACACTTGTCAAACATAGCGTTTGACAAGTGTGACCAACTTTTTACTATAGATGCTGCTTTTGCAGCATCTATAGTAAAAGATAGAATGTTTAAAAATAATTAAAAAAATAAAAAAAATGCTTATACTCACCCGCAGCCAGCTGATCTCCTCACCGGCGTCCGTTCCGTATAGATGGTGTGTGCGCGCAGGACCTTCCATGACGTCGCGGTCACGTGAGCGGTCACATGACCGGTCTCGACCAATCACAAGACGGCGACGTCATCGGCAGGTCCTTCACCGCACACCAGCTACAGGAACCGAAGCGACAGCGTGCAGTGAAGAGGCGGGAAGACATCGAAGGTGAGTATATGACTATTTTTTATTTTAATTCTTTTTTTTTGACCAATTATATGGTGCCCAGTCCGTGGAGGAGAGTCTCCTCTCCTCCACCCTGGGTACCAACCGCACATAATCTGCTTACTTCCCGCATGGTGGGCACAGCCCCGTGCGGGAAGTAAGCAGATCAATGGACTCCTAGGTGTGCGGAATCCCCTGCAATTCCGCATTTTAATGAACATGTTGCTTTTTTTTCCGCGATGCGATTTTTTCGCGGAAAAAAAGGCTACATTTGCACAAAAAATGCGGAATACACTGAAAATAATGGGAGGCATATGTTAGCGTTTTTTTCGCGTTTTTATAGCGAAAAAACGCGAAAAAAACGCAAAAAATCCTGAACGTGTGCACATGGCCTAACCCTCATATACTTGCCTTGTGATCTGATTCACTATCCACTTGAAAAACCTCAAAGAACTTGGTTTGGCCTTGAGTTCATGGGACACATCTTTAATTTTGATGATAAATGTCAATGTTTGTTAACCAATAGCAGCATTGATGGAACTCAAGGTCTGTATTATCTGCTATTACTGTCTGGACTGTAATTTTTAAAAAATCAATAAAAAGAGTTTAAAAAGAAAGTTTGCATTAAGTGATATGCTAAACTGTGCCAAGAAATGCATGGTTGGAGAAAAACAGGATGGAGTTGCATGTAGTGTATACACGAATGCATAATACGACTAATAAATTATTAATGAGACTTGAATGATGAGGCTGCCGCTCTGTGCAGGACCCTCTACCTGCCTTGTGCCCTTTGTATGATCAGGTGTCTTCTTTTGTGGCAGGGGTGACTTACACACCAGTGCATACATCCATCTACTAAGTCTACACCGCTGGATGCAGATTGTGCAAGAGATAATTATTATTTTTATTTTTAAATCAACCTTTGCTAAATAGTACATAAAGAGGTTTTCTTTTTCTGTGTCGCTTTTGTCACTGAGTCCTTCCTTTGTGTTGTATGGGTATTTTCACACAGAAAGAATGTGTGAATATGGACGACTACATTCTGTGCATTGTTTATTATATTCAGAAATTATGCAAATTTGTAAAATATTAAATAATGTCTATAAATTATTTTTTGCAAACAAAATTCTTACCGGTAACCCAAGAAACTTTATCACTCCTAACAGAACAGCATGGCAAGAAGGAGCCTAAGTTAACAAGAGCTCCTTGGAAATTGTGCTTCATCCTTGATAAACATCCTCTGTCACCTTTAGATACTCTGCAACAAAGAGACAATGAAATGCATGACTATGGATGGAGGTCACAACAAACAGTTAATCCATATGTACCTGCATAGGTGGTCTAGTTTGTGGGATGCGCAGGTATTCCACAATAAAACAATATGATGTAAGTCATTACATGTTCTGGATGAGAAAGATGGCTTTATACTCAGAAATTAATGGGTTTGTCCATTTTAAAATGTTACTGTTCCATTGGGTTGTAGAGGTCCATAATATCAAACGGAGCTGTTGTAGGGCTGGAAAAGCACTGCCTCTCTGCTGCTGCGCCTATCTTTGTTGGTTGGCAGCTGCAGTGACATCACTTCTATAACATTTGTGTTTGGGCTCACCAGGTCATGTGGATCCGATAAGTGCAGCGCCCCAGAGTCCTGGTCGTTGCAGTACTGTGGCTCCGCCACTAAGGGGAGCTATGGTACGTCTAATGGCACTGAAGGAGTTCATCTGATCAGGTATCACAGACACCAATACATTTCACCGCCGGGCCTCCAGGGGGAGCTAAGGGTTCTATTCATTAGGCCACTCCCTACACACTGGTAAAACTGGGGGTCAGGCAGGAAGTTAGAGAGAAAGCTGACTGGGTTGGAACCAGGCAACACCTTGTGGCAGAGGGTGTTGCGGGAGAAGATTCGGTAGGGTCCCTGTCAGGGGTGGGATCCTGACAGAGGCTTGGCAATTTGAGCGAACGTAACGGGACCGTGCCTGCTCAGTATAGCGGCGGTGCCCAAGGAGGGATTGGAAGCGAGATAGATTGTGCTGAGTGAGAAACGAGATCAAAGCAACAAGGAGAATACCAGTAGGGGTCGTGCTGTAAGACCGAGGCAACATCCTACTGAGGCGCACAACCGGCGGCCGGAACGCCGAGGGAGTATTACAATATCTAGCTTCAAGCAATACTCCAAACCAACGGCAGGACAGTCAGTCTAAGGCAGGCTGTCTCACCTAAATCACCTATGCAGTCTTGGGGGGCAACTTGTGGAGAGGGGCGACTCTAGGGTCCCGGAAGAGCTCCGAGCCTACCCGTCAAACAGGTGCCGTCCTAACCGTAACATCAGGGAGGGACGGAGGATTAGCAGAACATCACCTAATCGAGTTGTGAGGGAATTTAAGAAACGGACACAACAGTTGTGGGGACTTTCCGTAAGCACAGCAGGGAAGGACCGCAACACCTAGCGCTAGGGGGAAGGCACAGATTTCCACCTGTGAAGAGAACTCTGGAGGTGCCATCGGACCGGCCGGACTTGCGCAGCCTGGTTATCCGGATTCCGGACTGAGGACCCAAAGATCTTCAGTAAAGAGGTAAAGAGACTGCAACCTGGTGTCCTCGTTAGTTACTGCACCGCACCACTACAGCCTCACCCCCACCATCATCCATCACATCTATTACTGTACGCCCCTCAGCAGGGTCACGGACCGGGCCTAGCCACCGTGACAACCCCAGAGCAGAGACTCAGAGGCCCGGTACCGGGTACCCCTCGGCCCTGCGGCAGTGGGGGCGCTACAACGGCGTCACGAACAGGATCTACTTAAGCCTGAAGAATCAGGTCATGTGTGCCTTGGAACTGTGATTTACTGTCCTTGGACTGTACTTTATTGCAAAGACTGTGGATTGTCACTTGCCGCCAAAAGTTCGCGCCAAAACCGCCGCCATTACAGCGCTAAGGAGAGCGCAGGAGAAGAAGGAGGGCGTGGAAGTGGGCGTGAACAGGCTGAAGAGCGCGAAAGACAATGGCCGCCCAGTCTAAATATCTCGGCCCCTTGAGGACGTGTCCGTCAGCAGCCGAGATCCGCCTCCTGATTCTCAATGGTGGGCAGAGACAGAGAAAACGAAACCGCCCACGAAGGAGAGAGCGGGAAAAGGACCAGGAAGAAGAATTCAGCGACATGGAGGATGCCATGGCCAGCCGCCCGGAGCGTGGGGTCGGAGCCGAGGACTCCCCCAGCTACCCGGAGAGGCACCGCAGCCAGACCTCCATAGTTGACGCTGACCTCCTGCAGACCGGAGCGGACGAGCTGATCCACCAACTCCCGCAGACGCAGCTGAGCACTGAGGCCGGGTGGAAGAAGACCATCATTGGGAGCCTCACCAGACATCTGTCGGCAGCCTCGTCTGGTCCGGAGCAAGAAAGAAGTTCCAGCGCTCCGAAGCCAGAAAGCAAGGCCCTGCCGGAAAGCGAGATGCTGCGAGCAGAGATGACAACGTCGCAGCACGAAGCCCTGCAGCCAGCATTCCAGACCCCAGCGGAGGCAGAGCAGACCGGCACCGGAGGGACCGCATCTGAAGCAGGTATGAAGGACGACCCTGCCCTGATGACTGACACCACTCCCGCGACTGCTAGTGCCACAGCTGCTGACTCCGTTCCAGTGACTGATCTTGCAGCAGCCGCTACCTTTGCTGCAGCAAATGCCCCTACTCAAGCTGCGCAGACCTCCATCGCTGCGCATGATTTAACTGTACATGAAAGACGGATTAAGGGCGTTTGTCCAGCACTGGGTGTAACCCTGGACCTCACTGTTCCCAGACCAAGAGGGGTTAAGTGCCAGGTGCAGCCCTGGAAGCCGTTCAACTAAACCTCGGAAACCTGAAACTGTACATAGTTAACTGTTTGTTTCCCTGCTTTTTGCTGCTAAACCCGTCCTGGGTTAACCCTTAAAGGGACCCCTTTGTTGACCCGGGGTCCCTATTGTTTTGTTTGCTTTTTTCTAAGTTTTGCACAAGTTTCCAGAACTGCCGCAATCATGAACAGTGCATGATACAAACTTTTTGTAAATAGTTTGCACCTTATTAAAGGTGCTCCCTACTGGTTTTACTTAAAGAAGGACTCTTTGTGAAGTTACCGCACCGGAGCCTTTGCTGAGTATGGACTGGTAGCTTGAGAAGATATGCTACCTCATAGAGACTTGGTCCCCTCTTAAAGGGGATGTTCACTTGTTGCACTTAAAGGATAATATTGCTTTAAGACTGAAAGATAGCAATAATGTCTTGACAGAAAGAAAGTGATGATGATGCTTACATGTAAAAGTTATGTGTATTTAACAAGTTAATTGTGGAAAATGTTTGATAATGTTGATAGAAAGATGAGGACAGAGAGTGAACCCGTACGGGGTTAGTTAGCGAGTCCTCTTAGGGGCCTTGAAGAAATGGCTCATTGATCCTAAATTGAAAGTAGTGTTATGTTCTATACTGTGTATAGTAGTTGAAAAGACAGAAGGCTCGGGCTGAAAGGAGCGGTCCTGTAAGAAAGGAGAGGCAGTAGGTCTGGCGCCGTTAGGACAGGCGGTCCTGCAGATTTAAAGAAGGGGAATGTAAAAGTTAAATTGCCTTATAATGTGATTTTTTAGAAGGTCTTTAGCGGATTCAGAGTGTACGTCCTTAAAGGCAATGTTAAATTATTGTTCAAGAATTTGTACTAAGTAGAATACCCGGTTGGGTAAGAAAAGTTATTTATAGCATGTTGCTATGATATTTAACCATGTTTGTAACGTTCAAGTGTCCTCACCTCCCATAAAGGGAAGCTCTGTTCAAGTATACTTATTGTTATTGCACTCAACAAATTGTATGTCTTTTTGCTAATCTGTATTGTTGTTTTCTTCCCAGTCCCGGAGTACTGGATTTAACCGGGGGGGAGTGCAGCGCCCCAGAGTCCTGGTCGTTGCAGTACTGTGGCTCCGCCACTAAGGGGAGCTATGGTACGTCTAATGGCACTGAAGGAGTTCATCTGATCAGGTATCACAGACACCAATACATTTCACCGCCGGGCCTCCAGGGGGAGCTAAGGGTTCTATTCATTAGGCCACTCCCTACACACTGGTAAAACTGGGGGTCAGGCAGGAAGTTAGAGAGAAAGCTGACTGGGTTGGAACCAGGCAACACCTTGTGGCAGAGGGTGTTGCGGGAGAAGATTCGGTAGGGTCCCTGTCAGGGGTGGGATCCTGACAGAGGCTTGGCAATTTGAGCGAACGTAACGGGACCGTGCCTGCTCAGTATAGCGGCGGTGCCCAAGGAGGGATTGGAAGCGAGATAGATTGTGCTGAGTGAGAAACGAGATCAAAGCAACAAGGAGAATACCAGTAGGGGTCGTGCTGTAAGACCGAGGCAACATCCTACTGAGGCGCACAACCGGCGGCCGGAACGCCGAGGGAGTATTACAATATCTAGCTTCAAGCAATACTCCAAACCAACGGCAGGACAGTCAGTCTAAGGCAGGCTGTCTCACCTAAATCACCTATGCAGTCTTGGGGGGCAACTTGTGGAGAGGGGCGACTCTAGGGTCCCGGAAGAGCTCCGAGCCTACCCGTCAAACGGGTGCCGTCCTAACCGTAACATCAGGGAGGGACGGAGGATTAGCAGAACATCACCTAATCGAGTTGTGAGGGAACTTAAGAAACGGACACAACAGTTGTGGGGACTTTCCGTAAGCACAGCAGGGAAGGACCGCAACACCTAGCGCTAGGGGGAAGGCACAGATTTCCACCTGTGAAGAGAACTCTGGAGGTGCCATCGGACCGGCCGGACTTGCGCAGCCTGGTTATCCGGATTCCGGACTGAGGACCCAGAGATCTTCAGTAAAGAGGTAAAGAGACTGCAACCTGGTGTCCTCGTTATTTACTGCACCGCACCACTACAGCCTCACCCCCACCATCATCCATCACATCTATTACTGTACGCCCCTCAGCAGGGTCACGGACCGGGCCTAGCCACCGTGACAACCCCAGAGCAGAGACTCAGAGGCCCGGTACCGGGTACCCCTCGGCCCTGCGGCAGTGGGGGCGCTACATAAGCCTCTGGTCCGGTTGGGCACACAGACCACATGCGTTGGTGCAGCTTCAAGAGGATACGTGGAATCGTAAGGACTAAGACTAACTGGAAAATCAGGATCAGTTGAACAGATGGAGTGTAACCAAGCATGGATGAATGCAAGTTGAAGCACTCCCAAGACACAGGTGTGTGTGTCAATGGGGCTTAAATGAGGTGTAGGGAGATGATGTCATTGATCCATGTCGAGCAACTTGCAAAACTCAACATGGAGCACAGCAGAGGGCAGCGGACCCAGGAGAAGGGAGCGTAGCCTGGGATACCCAGGACAGGCGTGTGACAGCTTGTGACCACTGCAGCCAATCTTTGTGCTCAGCTGCTTTGCTGATGTAGCTGGTACCAGCTACTGAGCCCAGTGATTAGCTGTAGTTGTGATGTCATCGCTGCAGCCGATCAACAAAGACTGGAGCAGTAGAGAAGAAGTAGCACTGTATATTGGGAGGGAGACTAAGATGTTCTGAAGGAAAGAGCAGGCAGGTCCTGTTTTAGTAAGCTGTTCACTAAAATTTGGTGTAAAGGCAGCAGCTAGTGGGTTATTTTGCATTTTGTGTAGGACCACAGGTTTTCTAAAACTAGCCCTGGTTATTTTTGTATTGTGGATGGCTGTGGTATGGGAGTATTGCTGCTTTGTATATATTGTCCAGGTGTTGTCCAGGAAAAGTATATTTTTTTTACTATGGGCCTTAAAACTAACAGGCAGGCAGGTGCCAATATACAGCTCTGGCAAATATTAAGAGACCACTGCAAAATGTTCAGTTTGTCTGATTTTTCTCTTTATAGGTATATTTTTCTGTAAAATGTAAATTGTTCTTTTATTCTATAAACTTCTGACAACATGTCTCCAAATTTGCAAACAATAAATTTTGTATTTTTTTCTGACAAAGAAAAATGGTCAAAATAAAGAAAAGAGAGCTCTCAAACCTCCAATAATGCAAAGAAAATAAGTTCATAATCATTTAGAAGCAACAATACTAATGTTTTAACTCAGGAAGAGTTCACAAATCAATATTTTGTGGAATAAACATGATTTTTAATCACAGCTTTCATGTGTCTTGGCATGCTTTCCTCCAGTCTTTCACACTGCTCCTGGCACAAAAATGTAAGCAGTTCTTCTTTGTTTGATGGCTCGTGAGTGACTATCCATCATCCTCTTAATTACATTCCAGAGGTTTTCAATGGGGTTCAGGTCTGGAGATTGGGCTGCCCATGACAGGGTTTTGATGTGGTGGTCTCTTAATTTTTGCCAGAGCTGTAGACAATTACTTTCCCTTTCTACACAGCACCAGATCAGAGTAGTCACTGACCATTCATGACCGCTATTCAGCTGCTCCACATCAACAGAGCAGCTCTTCTTTTTCCTGTCTGCTCTGTCGAAAGAACGTGACAGGCAGCATCATACAAGACAGCTGGCTTCCTGCAGTTAGGCAGACGGAATCCGACTGTCAATCATCATGACATTGGCAGTCACATTCCGTCAACAGAGCAGAATGGATGAGAGACTGCTGCTCTATCAACGAGACCTAAGCGGAAGACACTGAATCGCTGGTAGGAGTGGTATGTGATCAGGCTCAGACTGGCCCACCGGAGAACCGGAGGATTCTCCGGTGGGCCCAGGCACTGACACCTGCTGGCATAGTGACCAGCAGCTGCCTAGGGCCCACACTGCTCCAGGGGCCCCCAGCCAGTGGCTATGGGGCCCCTGAGTCAAGGGGACCCACCCTGTGCCAGTATCAGCAGCTGGAGACAGGATCCTGTCCCCGCTGCTAAAGCAAAATGAATATTCACGCTTCCCCACGCCCCTATGGGTGTGGAGAGGCGTGAATACCATCTCTCTTTAATAGCGGGCAGCGTTAGCTGCAGGCTGCAGCTAACACTGCCTGCATGTAAAGCCCCACCACTACACACACTCAGCACCGCACACATACACACACATGCAGGCACACAGACTCACAGTTATTTTGTCTCACACAGAGGAGCTCACCTCCCGGCGTCCTGCTTCCTGTCTGAGAGTCCAGCTGGATGAAGTCATCATCCAGCGTGCTGTCTCAGACAGAAAGCTTTCAGCGAGGAAGAGGCTGCTGGGATGTGCTGCTGCTGTGGGGAGGGGAGCTGTGCTGTGTGCCTGCGTTTGTGTGTGTGCCTGCGTGTGTGTGTGAGTGCGTGTGTGCCTGCATTTGTGTGTGTGTGCCTGCGTGTGTGTGAGAGTGTGTGGGTGTGCCTGCGTCTGTGTGATGAGCTGCTGCTGCGGTGAGGTGTGTGTGTGTGGTGGTGAAAGACAATGATATTGGTGGGGGAGACAATGATGGAGGTGATGGGCAATGGTGGTGGGGGAGACAATGATGGAGGTGATGGGCAATGATGGTGGGGAAGACAATGATGGAGGTGATGGGCAATGATGGTGGTGGTGGGGAGGCAATGATGGAGGTGAGGGGAGGCAATGATGCAAGTGATGGGCAATGATGGTGGGGAGACAATGATGGAGGTGATGGGCAATGATGGTGAGGAAGGGAATGATGGAGGTGATGGGCAATGATGGAGGTGATAGGCAATGATGGTGGGGGAAGCAATGATGGAGGTGATAGGCAGTGATGGGGAGGCAATGATGGAGGTGATAGGCAATGATGGTGGTGGGGGGAGGCAATGATGGAGGTGATAGGCAATGATGGTGGGGAGGCAATGATGGAGGTGATAGGCAATGATGGTGGGGAGGCAATGATGGAGGTGACAGGCAATGATGGTGGGGGCAATGATGGAGGTGATGGGCAATGGTGGTGGTGGGAGGCAATGATGGAGGTGATGAAATGGGCAATGATGGTGGTGGGGGGAGGCAATGATGGAGGTGATGAAATGGACAATGATGGTTGGGGAGGAGGCAATGATGCAGGTGGTGGAATGGGCAGTGATGGAGGTGGTGGGGGAGAATGATAGGGGTGGGGGGGAGAAGGCAATGATGGAGGTGGTGATGAGGACAATGATGGGGTGGAGAGGGGCTGCATTATACTTTATAAGGGGGCTACATTATATTCTGTGGGGGGACTGCATTATTCTCAGGGGACTACATTATACTATGGGGGGCTACATCATACTATATGAGGGGGCTACAGTATACTCTATGGGGGGCTGCATTATATTCTGTTGTGGGCTGCCTTATACTATATGAGGGGGCTGCATTATACCCTATGAGGGTGCTACATTATGTTCTATGGTGGGGACTGCGTTATACCTGAGGGGGTTGCATTATATTTTGTGGGGTGCTGCATTATATTCTATGAGAGGGGACTGCATTATATTTTATGAGGGGGCTACACTATATTCTGTGACGGGGCTACCCCAACCCTTGCTACATAATTAAGACGTGAACTACCTTATATTATACCCTGATATTAGCGCTTTTTACCGCACAATTGGTGGTCTTGTATCTATTTCTATGTAGCTACATAGTGGGCCCCAAGAATGATTTTCTCTGGTGGGCCCAAGGTGCTCCAGTCCGACGCTGTATGTGATCACTTCGTGTCAGCAGAGATCGGTGCCGGGCACAACAGCTAGTAATTATCTGCCTGTTAGTTCTTAGGTCCACAGTAAGAAAATATATAGTCCAGTCCCTAATAACTCCTTTAAAGACGATTTGGGCCTCATTAAACAGGCAGGGTGTCTGCATCACGGATCATACTTGCCATTGCAAGTCTATGTGTCCATGAAAATCTCAGACAACACACTGATTGCATCCTACACTCATCATCATCGAAATTGCAATATCAAGAATGAAAAGTCACATACATGAAAAAAGGAAGTATGAATGAAACCCAAATATGTAGGGCAGTAATAAAACACATTTGCCTCCACTGCAGGAGTTTGATTCTAGTCTTGCAGAATGTGCACTACTATGTGCAGACTGGTGACAATATGTGAGGATTAATATCACATTTTCTGTTTCAGTGGATAAAATGAAGGCACAATTCTTTACATTTTACGTGGTTTTTAAAGTTTATTGTTTATATCAGTGAAATGTATTAAACCTGTCATATGAACTTCTGTAAAAAAAACAAACAAAGGCAAAATCTCCTGAAACATTGGGCAATGTCATTACCACCACAACTTTTGCCATTAAGCGAGCCATAGAAAAGGAACTGTCCCCTAAACTTGCACCCTTAACCCAAACTCCTATATCCACTATACCTTTCCTATTGGATCCTGAATATTCAGACTCTTATAATCTATGGTCAGAGTTACCATATTATATCATCACTCAGTTCTTGGCAAATAAAATCCCCATGCTAGACCTATGGCCAATTGGGTCTTCTGTACGTCCTAATTTTTTTACAGCAAAATCATATTACCGTACTTACAGTATGTCTTTTCAACGTTTAAGTCAAAATTCTCTACCACTAGTAAGTGGACCTGGCTTGATATGCTAAGTAAGCTTTCTTATCCCATCCCTAGAGGAATCTCAAAGATATATAACCATCTGATCTCACCTCAATTTCCCTATAAACCAACCTTTATATACTCCTGGGAAAAATAATTAAATGTTTTGTTATCTAAAGATGAAATTGATTGTATCTTATCTAACTCTCATGGTTTCTCCAGATGTTCCTTATTGCAAGAAAACTTTTTAAAATTTTGACCCGGTGGTTCAGGACTCCTGAACTTCTGGACCATTTTGGTCTAACAGATTCGGACCTCTGTTGGAGATGTAGAGCGCATAAGGGAGACTTGTCCTATATACTTTGGTTTTGCCCCAAAATAAAGCCATGTTGGTTGGAGATAGCGGAGACTCTAAAATACATAGGTCTGATAAATCACACTTTAACTCCGAAATAAGTTTTATTGTCCTACCCAACAGTACAGTTTAAGCCCCAAAACACAATCGATTAGCAATATTATTAGGAGCTACCAAACATTTAATCCCCTCTGCACTGGAAACAGGAAGTTCCTCCAACCCATTCAGAATGGGTCAACAAAGTAAATATGATTCAACATCTTGAGGAACTCACTAGCTGGGAATCCTTCACACACCCTCAATTTCTTAAAGTCTGGGAGAAATGGAAATCTGGCTTAACGAATTAAGGAGGTTTTTAACCCGTCTTTCGATGTAAGATTCCAGGTTCTCTCTTCTCTTCCCTCTGCTGTTATTATGTGCACTATTGAAGTCTTACACTGATCTCACTTGATACTACTTTTCTGCTCTGATACAGCCTAATATATCCTGAATATGGTTAGGTCGCCCTTTTCTAGGTACTGTTTTTGTTTTGTTTTCTTTTCCGTTTAGTAGTTATAGTTGTCTGTTTTCCAATTTTGTCTTTTGTCTTTACCCTTGTCTCAAAATGCTTCAAGCACCTTAGGGTGCCTCTTGTGACACATGTTATCATTATTCCATTGCATCTCATGACTTGTCACAGTTGTGTAATTTTGTTTATTAAAATGTTTAAATAAAGAATTATTAAAAAAAACAAACAAAGGCAATATATGCTTGAAACATACGTGAACATTAATGAACAGAATGTATATGTAAGTAACTTTGTAAATACATTGCTTATCTATTGATTTATTGATTGGAGCCACATTATCCAGTCTAGCACAGCTTGTTGGCTTAATATTTATACATAAGATATGCATGTTGTATGGGAAGTGTAGCCTTAAAGGAGTTTTCTAGGCATATGATATTGATAATCTATACTAAGGATAAATATCAGATTGGTAGGGATCCAATAACTGGAAACCCTATCAATCAGATGTTTTGATCTCTGGTGGTGGCTGGAACTACTAATCATTGGGGGTAACGATTTTCAAGCCCCCATTAATCTGATACTGATGACCTGTCCAAAAGATTGATATTGGTGTCTTTTTATGCCTGGAGAACCCCTTTAGCATCACCCAGTGTATTACAGGAGCTCAGTGGGTTGAGCTGTATGTACAAAAGTTGGACCCTGCACTCCGATTATTCTGTAAAGTACGAATCGCACTGCGGCGCTCATGCTCCACTACCTCTCTGAATTCCTTTTCATCGCCACCATGCAGGCAAGAAGGAACCAGGATCTCAGGGCTTTTGCTATAGTGATGACTTCGTTAGAGGCCCCATCCCTGAGACTATCAAACATTTATCTCATATCCAGTGAATAATTCTCTGTAGTGGCAATACTTAAAAAAAAAAAAAACAGAATATAAACTGTTCATTACTGAATCCATAAGTTTTCTTCCCTTCTTCCCTTTATAATTTACATTTTTTTGTTACTATTAAAAACATATAAGGGTCTGTGTCCACGTTCAGGATTACATCCAGATTAGCTGCGGATTGAACGTGCGTACAACCCGCAGCGTCCAGATGTTGCCGCATCAGGGAGGGGATTTTATGAAATTCCGTGTCCACTATGCGTGTGAACACGCATCCGGCGGTCCTGCGTTTACGGGCATGCGGAGCGTCTTTTTAGAATGCAGAATGTCTTTTTACCTTGCGGCAACGCTCCTTCGCCGCAAGGTAAATCACAGGGTCCTATGTATAGGGTGCGGAGATTCCGGATGTGTGCAATGAGCACATCCGGAATCACCGCATACAGAAGGGGGCTGCGCTTTGGGCGGAGCAGACCGTGGACACGCATCCTAAGGCCTCTTTGCCACTTTCGTCTTTTGTCTCACGTCGAAATCCGTCAAGTTTTGAAAAAACAGGATCCTGCAAATTTTTCTGCAGGATCTTGTTTTTTCCCATAGACTTGTATTAGCGACGGATTGTGATGGATGGCCATCCGTTTCATCCTTCGTGCACTGGATCCGTCGCAAAATCGCTCAGCGACATGTCCTGCGCTGTCCGTCATTGGCTATAATGGAAGCCTATGGACGCAGGATCCGTTGCTGACCGTCACACACAGGAATCCAGCTACTCATCACGTTTTTTCCCTCTGAGCATGCCCGGAAGGATTTTCAAGGCAGGGAAAAATTCTCTCTCTCTCCTCTCCTCTCCTCTCCCAGGAACTCAGTCGACGCATCTGTCATAATACTGGATGTGTCACACACGTTTTCCTCTATTTTCACAACGTCCGTCGATGCATCATTTCACTGCACTATGACGCACAGCCAACGACGGAAGTGTGATAGAGGCCTAAGACTTACCTGTCTTTATTTTCTGGTTCATTATTTCCGCAGCAACAACAGCAGCAGAAGAGCAAAAGTAGGAATAGAGGAACGAGAACCCCCGCAATTATGGCTCCTTTTTGGCTGGAGGCTACAACAAAACAAACACATCCAGAAATAGCAGGGTATATAGCAAGTTATAAGAGATACACGTACTCATGTTACTCATATTTTCTACATGTCTGCATTTTAATAGTTTGCCATTTTAGTATTTTCTTTCTTTTTTTCAGAAATATCAACGTAAGAAAAATGTAATAACATTGTCTCCACCCCAAAATGATATCAGTAAAAACATTGGCTCAAGTCACAAGAACCCCCCGATCAAACAGTTCCACATTCTGAAAATTCAAAACGTTATGGCTCTTTAAAAATGGCATCACAAGCAAAAAAAAATGTTTCTTTGCAAATTTCAGATTTTTTTTCACCATTTAAATAAAACAAAAAAGGCTAAAGGGAACCTTCTATCTCTGAAAATGCTATTTACTTGCATATATAGGGTTAATCTGCAGGTAAATAGCATTATAATGTTTCCTGGTCGCATTACCTTGAACTTATTTCCTCTCAGGAACTGTCGACTTTCAGTCATGGGGTGGGGACAGATAAATTACAGTCACAGCACTGTACTCTATACTGTGGGTAGTGGCTGTAAGTATACCCCAGTACTGTGCACCACATCACTGCAGAGCACGCTGTCAATCAAAGTGCCAGGGCGTGCTTACAACCACCGCTCACTGTAGAGTGTGCTGCGCTATGAGCGATGACTGCAGCAGCTTCGTGCACGCCTCTATAACATCAGTATGGTGACCTTCACTTCTGACAGCCACCAACATGCCATGCAACACAATTGCAGATGCTGATCAGTGTCCACGGCAGCCAGGGGCATTCTGACGGCCTCCAAGTCTGCCTTGTCAATCTCCTATGAAGCCTTTCCTGAGGTTGGTTAGGAGATTGTCACTTTTGCAATACACTGCAACTTTATGCTTTTCCATAGGCAATCTAACGACCAAAGGTTCAAGTCCCCTAAGGGGACTAATCAACTATGTAAAAAGCATAAAAAAATAATAAATATTTATATAAGTTTAAATCAACCACTGCTTAAACGGAATTTTCTAACTGTAAACAATTAAAGTTTGGTATTACCATCTGTGTAAATGTTGAACAAATAAAATCTAAAAATATATATAGCATATGGTGAATGTGTAACACTCCAGGTAACCGGTTGCTACAGTGATGTTGCCTTTCTTTCGGGGAGGGCGATATCATGCTTGGAGGCAAGGAGGATTCCCTTTACCAGGTAACGCACCCACATTCAACACATTCTGAATCCAGGCCAGAAGGGGGAGCTCAGGACCCGGATTCAGGGGAGCTTCCCCAACTTTAAGGGTGCGTGTCCACGGTCCGTAATGACGGAGCGGAAAACCCACTCCACCCAAAGCGCCGCCCGCTTCTGTACGCCCGGTGATTCCATGTGTTAATTGCACACTTCTGGAATCACCGCACTCTCTACATAGGACCCTGTTATTTACCTTGCGGCAACAGAACATCGCTGCAAGGTAAACAGACATGCTGCGTTCTAAAAGACGTGCCGCATGTCTGGAAACGCAGAGCCGCCGGATGCGTGTTCACACGCATAGTGGAGACGGGATTTCATAAAATCCCCTGCACTATGCAGTAACATATGGACGCTGCGGATTAAATGCTGCGGCTGTATGCAGCGTTCAATCCGCAGCTAATCCGGATGTAATCCGGCACGTGGAAACAAACCCTAAGTGTTCTGGTCTGGAGGAGAAGTTAAGTTAGTTGGTGAGAGACAGTGGACAAAAAGGAAGTCTGGAACAGAGAGCAGACAGCGGAGCTGTGCAGCCAGGACTGAGCTGCAGCTCCAGGGAAAGGAAGTGAACCCGAGAGGTTGAAAGTGGTGGAGCTACTGAGGAGAAAGAGGGGAACTGTGACCGGGCACCCTCAGAGCGGAAGCTGTTGTGAATTTGGTTTCTGGGCTCCCCCGGTGGTCACTGGTGGTACTGAACTTGTGTGCTTCATCTCCTCTGTTCACCTGTTTCCATCAGGAATTGGGAGTTTTCTATTTAACCTTGCTCCTCAGTCATTTCTATGCCGGCCAACAATGTTACCAGAAGCCTTTCTGTTGCATGTTCCTGCTCCTAGACTACTATCAGCTAAGTTGGACTTTTAGTCCTAAGTTTGTTTTGCATTTTTGTTCCAGTTCTCTGTGATTGAATATTTCTGAGGCTGGAAGCTCTTGTGATCTGAAATTGCCACTCTGGTGTCATGAGTTGATATTAGAGTCTTAAAGTAATTTCAGGATGGTGTTTTGAAAGGGTTTTTCAGCTGACTGTGTAGTTCCCTTTTCTGTCTTCCTACTATCTAGTAAGCGGACCTCAATTTGCTAAACCTATTTTCATACTTCGTATGTCAATTTCCTCTGAAATCACCGACAATATATGTGGGGGCTACTGTCTGCCTTTTGGGGAAAATATCTCTAGAGGTAAGTCAGGTCTGTATTTTCCTCTGCTAGGGTCAGTCAGTCCTCCGGCTGGCGCTGGGCGTCTAGGGATAAAACGTAGGCACGCTACCCGGCCACTGTTAGTTGTGCGGTAGGTTTAGCTCACAGTCAGCTCGAGTTCCCATCTTCCAAGAGCTAGTCCTTTTGTATGCTTTTCTACGTTCTCTTGCCATTGAGAACCATGACAGTTTGGCCGGCCAAGGGTTAAAATAATTGGCAGAAGAAAGGAGAGAAAAGAAGTCTGCAGAGAATTTTTTTTTTTTTTTCTGAATTAGTTGATTCACTTGCATCTCTGCTTACTGCAGCCTTCGTCTCTCTCTCCTTCTAATCCTTGAATGGTTCTGATTTCACCTGATAAAAATGGATCAGCAGAGTTTAGCTACAGGTTTGAATAATCTCGCTATGAAGGTTCAAAGTTTACAGGATTTTGTAATTCATGCTCCTATATCTGAACCTAGAATTCCTTTACCTGAATTTTTCTCCGGGGATAGATCTCGCTTCCAGAATTTCAAACATAATTGTAAATTATTTTTGTCTCTGAGGTCTCGCTCCGCTGGAGATCCTGCACAGCAGGTCAGGATAGTAATTTCCTTGCTCCGGGGCGACCCTCAGGATTGGGCATTTGCTTTGGCACCAGGGGATCCTGCGTTGCTCAATGTGGATGCGTTTTTCCTGGCATTGGGGTTGCTTTATGAGGAACCTCATTTAGAGATTCAGGCTGAAAAAGCCTTGATGGCCCTGTCTCAGGGGCAAGATGAGGCTGAAATATACTGCCAAAAATTTCGTAAGTGGTCTGTGCTTACTCAGTGGAATGAGTGCGCCCTGGCGGCGAATTTCAGAGAGGGTCTCTCTGATGCCATTAAAGATGTTATGGTGGGGTTCCCTGTGCCTACAGGTCTGAATGAGTCCATGACAATGGCCATTCAGATTGATCGGCGTTTGCGGGAGCGCAAACCTGTGCACCATTTGGCGGTGTCTACTGAGAAGGCGCCAGAGATTATGCAATGTGATAGAATTCTGTCCAGAAGCGAACGACAGAATTTTAGGCGAAAAAATGGGTTGTGCTTCTATTGTGGTGATTCAACTCATGTTATATCAGCATGCTCTAAACGTACTAAGAAGGTTGATAAGTCTGTTTCAATTGGCACTTTACAGTCTAAGTTTATTCTATCTGTGACCCTGATTTTCTCTTTATCGTCTATTACCGCGGACGCCTATGTCGACTCTGGCGCCGCTTTGAGTCTTATGGATTGGTCCTTTGCCAAACGCTGTGGGTTTAGTTTAGAGCCTCTGGAAGTTCCTATACCTCTGAAGGGTATTGACTCCACGCCATTGGCTAGTAATAAACCACAATACTGGACACAAGTAACTATGCGTATTAATCCGGATCACCAGGAGATTATTCGCTTCCTTGTGTTGTATAATCTACATGATGTGTTGGTGCTTGGATTGCCATGGCTGCAATCTCATAACCCAGTCCTCGACTGGAAAGCAATGTCTGTGTTAAGCTGGGGATGTCAGGGGACTCATGGGGACGTACCTTTGGTTTCCATTTCGTCATCTATTCCCTCTGAGATTCCGGAATTTTTATCTGATTATCGTGACGTTTTTGAGGAGCCTAAACTTGGTTCACTACCTCCGCACAGAGATTGCGATTGTACTATAGATCTGATTCCGGGCAGTAAGTTTCCAAAGGGTCGTTTAATTAATCTATCTGTGCCTGAACATGCTGCTATGCGGGAATATATTAAGGAGTCCTTGGAAAAGGGACATATTCGTCCTTCGTCATCTCCCTTAGGAGCCGGTTTTTTCTTTGTATCTAAAAAAGATGGCTCTTTGAGGCCGTGTATTGATTATCGGCTTTTGAATAAAATCACGGTTAAATATCAGTATCCTTTGCCACTGCTTACTGATTTGTTTGCTCGAATAAAGGGGGCCAAGTGGTTCTCTAAGATTGATCTTCGTGGGGCGTATAATTTAGTGCGAATTAAGCAGGGGGATGAGTGGAAAACCGCATTTAATACGCCTGAGGGCCATTTTGAGTATTTAGTAATGCCTTTTGGTCTTTCAAATGCCCCTTCAGTCTTTCAGTCTTTTATGCATGACATTTTCCGTGAATATTTGGATAAATTTATGATTGTGTATCTGGATGATATTTTGATTTTTTCGGATGACTGGGACTCTCATGTCCAACAGGTCAGGAGGGTTTTTCAGGTTTTGCGCTCTAAGGCCGGCGTCACACTCGGCGTAAGACAATACGGTCCGTATTTTACGGCCGTAATACGGCCGAAATACGGTGAAATGTTCCCAAAATAGTGATCCGTAGGCAGGGTGTGTCAGCGTATTTTGCGCATGGCATCCTCCGTATGTAATCCGTATGGCATCCGTACTGCGAGATTTTCGCGCAGGCTTGCAAAACCGACATCTAATGGATTTATGTGCTCAAATGTTCATTAAAACATATATACAGTATATATATATATATATGTCATTGAGACACATATATATATATTCTGTATTTAGATTTCATTCAGCGCGATATCTGTGAACAGCCGGTAATTCAATTGCCGGCTTTTCATTTCTCCTGCACAAACCCGACATGATATGAGACATGGTTTACATACAGTAAACCATCTCATATCCCCTTTTTTTTTGCATATTCCACACTACTAATGTTAGTAGTGTGTATGTGCAAAATTTCAGCGCTGTAGCTGCTAAAATAAAGGGTTAAATGGCGGAAAAAATTGGCGTGGGCTCCCGCGCAATTTTCTCCGCCAGAGCGGTAAAGCCAGTGACTGAGGGCAGATATTAATAGCCAGGAGAGGGTCCATGGTTATTGGCCCCCCCGTGGCTAAAAACATCTGCCCCCAGCCACCCCAGAAAAGGCACATCTGGAAGATGTGCCTATTCTGGCACTTGGCCACTCTCTTCCCACTCCCTGTAGCGGTGGGATATGGGGTAATGAAGGGTTAATGCCACCTTGCTATTGGAAGGTGACATTAAGCCAGATTAATAATGGAGAGGCGTCAATTATGACACCTATCCATTATTAATCCAATTGTTGGAAAGGGTTAAAAAACACACACACACATGATTTAAAAGGATTTTAATGAAATAAACACAGCGGTTGTTGTAATAATTTATTGTTCTCTCAAATCCATTTGCAGTCCCTCGCTTGGCAACATAATAAACGCACAAGATACATACCTTCTGATGCACTGTCAGGTCCAACGATGTAATCCATCTGAAGGGGTTAACTAATATTACAAGCAGAAGCCCTGCTAAATGCAGCTGTGCTCCGTGCCTGTAATTCCCCTGCGAATGAATGAAATGTAGGTCATTGACCTACATTTCATTCATTCGCGGTGAGGCGCCCTCTGGTGGATGTTCTCATGAACTGCAGCCTGGGAACTTTTTCCCACGCTCCAGGTCATATGAGGACATCCACCAGGGGGCCCATCACCGCGACTGAAGGAAATGTAGGTCAATGACCTACATTTCATTCATTCGCAGGGGAATTACAGGCACGGAGCACAGCTGCATTTAGCAGGGCTTCTGCTTGTAATATTAGTTAACCCCTTCAGATGGATTACATCGTTGGACCTGACAGTGCATCAGAAGGTATGTATCTTGTGCGTTTATTATGTTGCCAAGCGAGGGACTGCAAATGGATTTGAGAGAACAATAAATTATTACAACAACCGCTGTGTTTATTTCATTAAAATCCTTTTAAATCATGTGTGTGTGTGTTTTTTAACCCTTTCCAACAATTGGATTAATAATGGATAGGTGTCATAATTGACGCCTCTCCATTATTAATCTGGCTTAATGTCACCTTCCAATAGCAAGGTGGCATTAACCCTTCATTACCCCATATCCCACCGCTACAGGGAGTGGGAAGAGAGTGGCCAAGTGCCAGAATAGGCGCATCTTCCAGATGTGCCTTTTCTGGGGTGGCTGGGGGCAGATGTTTTTAGCCACGGGGGGGCCAATAACCATGGACCCTCTCCTGGCTATTAATATCTGCCCTCAGTCACTGGCTTTACCGCTCTGGCGGAGAAAATTGCGCGGGAGCCCACGCCAATTTTTTCCGCCATTTAACCCTTTATTTTAGCAGCTACAGCGCTGAAATTTTGCACATACACACTACTAACATTAGTAGTGTGGAATATGCAAAAAAAAGGGGGATATGAGATGGTTTACTGTATGTAAACCATGTCTCATATCCTGTCGGGTTTGTGCAGGAGAAATGAAAAGCCGGCAATTGAATTACCGACTTTTCACTAACAGCGCTGCGTATTTCTCGCAAGTCACACTGCTGGTCCGTGTGGAATCCGTATTTTTCTCGCCCCCATAGACTTTCATTGGCGATTTTTTTGCGCAGTACGCTGACAAACGCAGCATGCTGCGATTTTGTACGGCCGTAGAAAGCCGTATAATACTGAACCGTAATATACGGCTAATAGGAGCAGCCCCATTGAGAATAATTGTGCCGTATGTTATGCGAGTTTTACGGACGTAGTTTCTGCGCTCTTACGTCCGTAAAACTCGCCAGTGTGACGCCGGCCTAATTCCTTGTGTGTAAAGGGTTCTAAGTGTGTTTTTGGGGTTCAAAAGATTTCGTTTTTGGGGTACATTTTTTCCCCCTCTTCCATTGAGATGGACCCTGTCAAGGTTCAGGCTATTTGTGATTGGACGCAACCCTCTTCTCTTAAGAGCCTTCAGAAGTTTTTGGGCTTTGCTAATTTTTATCGCCGATTTATAACTGGTTTTTCTGATGTTGCTAAGCCGTTGACTGATTTGACTAAGAAGGGTGCGGATGTTGCTGATTGGTCCCCTGCTGCTGTGGAGGCCTTTCGGGAGCTTAAGCGCCGCTTTTCTTCCGCCCCTGTATTGCGTCAGCCTGATGTTACTCTTCCTTTTCAGGTTGAGGTCGACGCTTCAGAAATCGGAGCTGGGGCGGTTTTGTCGCAGAAAAGTTCCGACTGCTCCGTGATGAGACCTTGCGCATTCTTTTCTCGTAAGTTTTCGCCCGCTGAGCGAAATTATGATATTGGTAATCAGGAGCTCTTGGCTATGAAGTGGGCTTTTGAGGAGTGGCGTCATTGGCTTGAGGGGGCTAGACATCAGGTGGTGGTATTGACCGACCACAAGAATTTGATTTATCTTGAGTCTGCCAGGCGCCTGAATCCTAGACAGGCGCGCTGGTCGTTATTTTTCTCTCGGTTTAATTTTGTGGTTTCTTACCTACCGGGTTCTAAAAATGTGAAGGCGGATGCCCTTTCTAGGAGTTTTGAGCCTGATTCCCCTGGTAATTCTGAACCTACAGGTATCCTTAAGGATGGAGTGATATTATCTGCTGTTTCCCCAGACTTGCGACGGGTCTTGCAGGAGTTTCAGGCGGATAGACCTGATCGTTGCCCGCCTGGTAGACTGTTTGTTCCGGATGATTGGACCAGTAGAGTCATCTCGGAGGTCCATTCTTCTGCGTTGGCTGGTCATCCTGGAATCTTTGGTACCAGGGATTTGGTGGCTAGGTCCTTCTGGTGGCCTTCCCTGTCGCGAGATGTGCGAGGTTTTGTGCAGTCTTGTGATGTTTGTGCTTGGGCCAAGCCTTGTTGTTCTCGGGCTAGTGGATTGTTGTTATCTTTGCCTATTCCGAAGAGGCCTTGGACTCACATCTCCATGGATTTTATTTCTGATCTCCCTGTTTCTCAGAAGATGTCTGTCATCTGGGTGGTGTGTGACCGTTTCTCTAAGATGGTCCATTTGGTCCCCTTGCCTAAATTGCCTTCCTCATCCGAGCTGGTTCCTCTGTTTTTTCAAAATGTGGTTCGCTTGCATGGTATTCCGGAGAATATCGTTTCTGACAGGGGAACTCAATTCGTGTCTAGATTTTGGCGAGCATTCTGTGCTAGGATGGGCATTGATTTGTCTTTTTCGTCTGCTTTCCATCCTCAGACTAATGGCCAGACCGAGCGAACTAATCAGACCTTGGAGACTTATTTGAGGTGTTTTGTGTCTGCGGATCAGGATGATTGGGTTGCCTTTTTGCCCTTGGCGGAGTTTGCCCTCAATAATCGGGCTAGTTCTGCCACCTTGGTTTCTCCTTTCTTCTGTAATTCGGGGTTTCATCCTCGTTTCTCTTCCGGTCAGGTGGAGTCTTCGGATTGTCCTGGAGTGGATGCTGTGGTGGAGAGGTTGCATCAGATTTGGGGGCATGTGGTGGACAATTTGAAGTTGTCCCAGGAGAAGACTCAGCAGTTTGCCAACCGCCGTCGTCGTGTTGGTCCTCGTCTTTGTGTTGGGGACTTGGTGTGGTTGTCTTCTCGTTTTGTCCCTATGAAGGTTTCTTCTCCTAAGTTTAAGCCTCGGTTCATCGGCCCGTACAAGATATTGGAGATTCTTAACCCTGTGTCCTTTCGTTTGGACCTCCCTGCATCTTTTTCTATTCATAATGTCTTCCATCGGTCATTGTTGCGCAGGTATGAGGTACCGGTTGTGCCTTCCGTTGAGCCTCCTGCTCCGGTGTTGGTTGAGGGTGAGTTGGAGTACGTTGTCGAGAAGATCTTGGACTCCCGTGTTTCCAGACGGAGACTTCAGTATCTGGTCAAGTGGAAGGGCTACGGTCAGGAGGATAATTCTTGGGTGACAGCCTCTGATGTTCATGCCTCCGATTTGGTCCGTGCCTTTCATAGGGCTCATCCTGATCGCCCTGGTGGTTCTGGTGAGGGTTCGGTGCCCCCTCCTTGAGGGGGGGGTACTGTTGTGAATTTGGTTTCTGGGCTCCCCCGGTGGTCACTGGTGGTACTGAACTTGTGTGCTTCATCTCCTCTGTTCACCTGTTTCCATCAGGAATTGGGAGTTTTCTATTTAACCTTGCTCCTCAGTCATTTCTATGCCGGCCAACAATGTTACCAGAAGCCTTTCTGTTGCATGTTCCTGCTCCTAGACTACTATCAGCTAAGTTGGACTTTTAGTCCTAAGTTTGTTTTGCATTTTTGTTCCAGTTCTCTGTGATTGAATATTTCTGAGGCTGGAAGCTCTTGTGATCTGAAATTGCCACTCTGGTGTCATGAGTTGATATTAGAGTCTTAAAGTAATTTCAGGATGGTGTTTTGAAAGGGTTTTTCAGCTGACTGTGTAGTTCCCTTTTCTGTCTTCCTACTATCTAGTAAGCGGACCTCAATTTGCTAAACCTATTTTCATACTTCGTATGTCAATTTCCTCTGAAATCACCGACAATATATGTGGGGGCTACTGTCTGCCTTTTGGGGAAAATATCTCTAGAGGTAAGTCAGGTCTGTATTTTCCTCTGCTAGGGTCAGTCAGTCCTCCGGCTGGCGCTGGGCGTCTAGGGATAAAACGTAGGCACGCTACCCGGCCACTGTTAGTTGTGCGGTAGGTTTAGCTCACAGTCAGCTCGAGTTCCCATCTTCCAAGAGCTAGTCCTTTTGTATGCTTTTCTACGTTCTCTTGCCATTGAGAACCATGACAGGAAGCGCAGGAACCAGGCACTGGGCGCCCGAGGCTGTGTTGTACTCTAGGACACACAACAGAACCAGAGGGCATAGGACTGTATTTTATTTGTCCACACCACGCCTGGATGCGAAGCAGCACCTGAAGAGCCTGGGTCATGATAGAGACCCTATAAAATGGCTCAAGCTGCCCACCATACAGGTACCTGTCTCAGGACAGGAGGGAAAGGACTTTGCCAGCAAGCTAAAGGCAGTAGGGACCTCGCATACTAGCGCAAGTAGGAAGGCTTACAGACACTGGCGTAGCTAGAGCTTTTGCCGCCCAGGGCTGTTCCCGAGTTTGGCGCCCCCCCCCATTGCCGTCACTCAACGCAGGGCGCCGCCCCCTCAGCGCTGTTTACCCATGAAATCTGGCGCCTGCGCTGTGTATCGCTGTTTGGTGCAGGCGCAGAGAGCTCTGGCCGTCTGACGTCACAGCCAGGCTTGCAGACTGTGCCTGTGCGGCGAGTGCGGCCACCCACCTTGGTAATCCCAGCCCCGCAGTGTGTTATGCATTATGCAGAGTGCGGGGCTGGGATTCACAAGCCGGGCGGCCGCACAGGCGCAGTGTCCAGCATTGCCCCAGTGTCCAGCATTGCCCCAGTGCGTCCAGCAATCTGCCCCAGTGTGTCCAGCAATCTGCCCCAGTGTGTCCAGCATTGCCCCGTGTCTCCAGCAATCTGCCCCAGTGTTCAGCATTGCCCCAGTGTGTCCAGCAATCTGCCCCAGTGTCCAGCATTGCCCCCAGTGTGTCCAGCAATCTGCCCCAGTGTCCAGCATTACCCCCAGTGTGTCCAGCAATCTGCCCCAGTGTCCAGCATTGCCCCCAGTGTGTCCAGCAATCTGCCCCAGTGTCCAGCATTGCCCCCAGTGTGTCCAGCAATCTGCCCCAGTGTCCAGCATTGCCCCCAGTGTGTCCAGCAATCTGCCCCAGTGTCCAGCATTGCCCCCAGTGTGTCTAGCAATCTGCCCCAGTGTCCAGCATTGCCCCCAGTGTGTCCAGCAATCTGCCCCAGTGTCCAGCATTGCCCCCAGTGTGTCTGAGTCAGACATAAAGAAAAAAAAAAAAAAGTAAAATCCTCACCTCTCCCGTTCCCAGCGCAGGTCCGGTGCACTCAGCGTCTCTCCGGCTCTGCAATGCTCAGGACAGAGAGGCTGAGCGCGCAGTGATGACGTCATCGCACCCTCTGCCCTGAGACGTCGCAGAGTCAGACGCTGCAGCTGCCGCAGGAATCAGGAGAGGTGAGTATTAGAACGGGGGCCCGATGCCAGCGCTGGTATCGGGGGGGGGGGGGCCCTGGTCGTGGCGGCGGACGGCGCCGCCCGAAGATTTAAAGGGCCCGCGTCTCTCTTTTTTTTTTTTCTTCCTCCTCCTCCTCTCTGGGTCGGACCCGCCCCCGGCATTGTGCCGCCCGGGGCGGCCCGCCCCCCCCTTCCTACGCCACTGCTTACAGACCTCACCTGGGAGAGGGATCCACTATTGCCTCCAGGCCGGCCAGACCACATCACCACCTGTGCCTGGTGCCCTGGACTGTGGACTGCTACCAACAGTAAACCAGGTAAAGACTTTACAACTCTGTGTCATCCATTATTTACCGGCAACCCACCATCCTTGCCACAAACATTGGGAGCCCTGGGGACCCTGCTTTACCTGTGGGAAGTGTCACCATCTTGCTGCAACATCACCCCAGAGGGGGACCCTTTTAAGAAGCGTTGGTCCCTCTGACCGAGAACCACAGGTGGCGTCACAAATAAACTTTTTACCAAATTCCCTTTAAAGATTTTCCCCTTTTATTGAGTGCCCAGGGCCATGGAACGGGTCGCAGCCACCATGACATCCTCTTTAAAAGCGACCAGACCCGGTACCGAGTAACCCCACTGCCCAGGTGGGCAACTCAAATGCAGAAACGGTAAAAGAAGTTGGCTGGCCCAACAGTGTTCATTGCTGATTTTAGATGTAAACTATGGCTGAAATCAGAGCCACTGGCTCAGTACTCCACCACTTAAAGCCTCAATACACATTGAACTAAGGTTGTCCAAAGTCGCCGATAGTAGAGAGATCATCCAACAGTCTAATTTGTGTAGGAAAGAAGGATCTATTTGACTTCCAACTCCCAATCATTTTTTGCTCTAGGGGATAAACAGCTGCCACAGGAGTCTGGCAGTGGCTTTCTCAAAGAGAACACAGGAATGCTCGGATTTTGTTATAATATATAGTGAAGCAGTTCTCCTATGTGGCATGGTGGGGTTTTAGTTGTCTCACAAATTGGCGGATGTTTTTGACTTCTATATCTGCACCACCTATAGCTAAACCACGGTTCCCTGAAAAATGGCCACAGGAAAATTGCCCACAGGAAAATTGCCCATATGAAAAATTCCCACACAGAAAATTGCCCACACGGAAAATTCCCCACACGGAAAATTGCCCACACGGAAAATTCCCCACACGGAAAATTCCCCACATGGAAAATTGCCAATTGCAGCATCACAAAGTTTCAGATTTATGATATTTGAGGTGAAAGGTGAGGATGTTCACATGATATGTGATCAACTTGTGATTTACAGCTGACCTAGTGCAAAACTGCAAACATGCTGAAGATCTGTGGTTTGTAGCAGTCTGTCATTCTCAGCAATAGATAGATCTAGTCTGCTCTCATCTCTCACTGATTCTGCCTTACTCTTCCCACCAGCCCAGAACAGCAGCAATGTTTTCCAGAGGAGCCATCACTGCTATCAGTACCCACAAAAGAATCACTCTATTATCTGTGGAGTTACATGGGACTGCAGGTCAGATCTAATACAGTATCATCTCAGTGGGTGCCCACCAAAAGCAGGGTGCTGCTGGTTGAGATAGATGGTCCTAGAAGCCCAGAAGGCACCGCAGAAAGGTGAGATTCTGTCAGAATCTGTCAGAGGAGCGGAAGTGCCATAGCAGCTCCGCTCTCCCATTGACTTCAGTGGCGGTGAATCTGGGGCCTGCACTTCCTTCCCTGTCCACTTATGACTACCAAAAGTAAGAGTGAACAGACCCTACCTAGTTATGTATCATACACATATACTGCAGGTGCAGGCAGGCGTAGGATGGAAGGAAATGCAGAGTGGATTTGAATAAGGGTATGTGCACACGCAGAATGATCCTCTGTGGATTTTTCCACAGCGGATTTGATAAATCTGCAGGGCAAAAACTGCGCGTTTTTCCTGTGGATTTATTGCGGATTTACTGCGGAATTACCGCGGTTTTTGTGCGGATTCCACTGCGGTTATACACCTGCGGTTTTCTATTATGGAGCAGGTGTAAAACCGCTGCGGATTCCGCACAAAGAATTGACATGCTGTGAATGTAAACCGCTGCGTTTCCAAGTGTTTTTTTCCACAGCATGTGCATTGTGCAGTACATTGTACAGTAAACGCATGGGAAACCGCTGCGGACCCGCAGCTGCGGAAACGCTGCGGATCCGCAGCAAAATCCGCAGCGTGTGCACATAGCCTAAGGGTCTCTAGGCCCAGACACACCACAATGAGAGTAGAATTATTGTTAGCACAGTGGAATGACAACTCCTAAGAACAGAATCCGTACTCTGGGACTAGGGATGGGTGAACCGAACCTGTAGAACCTGGAGAAGTAAACTGGGCCCACAGACCTTTGTTGAAATCCATTCTGCATTTTCTTTGCTGCCTGTGTTGTGCTGTATTGTATTTCAATGGAGCCCATGGAAGTCAAGGACAATCACTTGCAGGTGTGCAATGATTGTTTAATAAACTTAAGTTATTGTTGTTATTAGAACTCCTTAATAAACTGTTCTTAATAAACTTGTTCCACAGAAAAATCGATGAATCCAGCAGGAATGTAGTAAAATCACTAAATTTATTTCTTCATTTTTTTTTTTTAAAAAAGGAAAGGGTTGTATCCTATGGCACCCCACTTGTAAATAAGTTATAATTTCTTACAGCATTATGCACACATGGCAGCGTTCTTCCGACGCGTTTCGACTAACGTCTTAATCAATTTTTGCCGACATTCTTCTGTGCTGCAGAGCATCTTACCTATAATTCTATACTATTCTCTGTTCTGCAGAGCATCTCACGTATACCTGCATACTATCCCCCTGTCCTGCAGAGCATTTAACCTATGATCTTTGCTATTCTCTGTCCTGCAGAGCATCTCACCTACAATTCTATATTCTTCTTCTGCCCTGCAGAGCATCTCACGTATACCTGCATACTATCCCCCTGTCCTGCAGAGCATTTAACCTATATCTCTTTGCTATTCTCTGTCCTGCAGAGCATCTCATCTATAATTATATATTATTCTTCTGCCCTGCAGAGCATCTCATGTATACATGCATATACTATCCCCCTGTCCTACAGAGCATTTAACCTATAATTCAGCCTGTGGGCAATTTTCTGTGTGCATTCTTCACCTTGCACCTCAAATATCATGGATCTGAAACTTTGTGATGATGCAATTGGCAATTTTCCATGTGGGGAACTTTCCGTGTTGGCAATTTTCCGTGTTGGCAATTTTCCGTGTGGGGAATTTTCCTGTGGGCATTTTTCCTGTGGACATTTTTCATGTGGGCAATTTTCCTTTGGGCAATTTTCGTGTGGGCATTTTTCTGGTCACCCTAAACCACTCTTCTATTCTTTGACACATTGAAAGCGAAAGAAGCACATGTTGCAAACTTTCTGTCACTAGTTTGGGCTCACTGCTAAAACTGTAATCTCAGGTTCCTACATGTGCGCATTAGCACTGGAGGAGCCCAGCACCTCGTTCACAGTGTTAGGGCGGGCATCATACAGAGTGGTTGTGGACACGCTCTGATTTTTGGCTCCTACTAGTCTATAGAACTGCAAAGTACAGCACTTTGCTACTTTTGGCAGTCCTAGAGAAAAAGAATAGATAAGAAGTGAAGCATATGAACCCCACGTTTGGGATCGCTTAGGGGCCAAGTTGTTGAACCTACAGTGCCTTGCGAAAGTCTTCGGCCCCCTGGAACTTTTTAACCTTTTTCCCACATATCATGCTTCAAACATAAAGATACCAAATGTAAATTTGGTGAAGAATCAACAAGTGGAAAACAATTGTGAAGTTGAATGAAATTTATTGGTTATTTTAAATTTTCGTTTGTATTTGAGACACAGGAGAGGAATGATATTCTAAGAAAAAGTATAGGAAAGCTGCACTTGAGGAGGTGGAAGATGTGAATATGAATAGTTGAAAACTTGCTTACTCAGTAGACATGTTCCATGCTTGGGGTCACATGGGCCACCACTGCAATCACAGATGATTGAACAGTTGAATCCAAAATATCCATGAGGACATGATTCATTGCAACTGCAGACAACAGGAATTAAAAATGTCATTAAATAACATTCTGTATAATTCTTAGCTTAATAACTCAAACGATATATGTAGTTGGGTGCGCACATTAATCGGTGTGAGTAGCAAATACTATTTAGTTTGATATTTTGAACCACCACTCCAGCACTTTTTCTTATTGCACCACCGGAGTGGAATCACTAATGAATGTTCCCTGTATGTGGCAGAGTACTTACCAGCCGCCGACTTCTGTTCTCACCGTTGCTCCTGTCAGTCTTTTACAGGCTGTGACCTGCTGGATTGCTCCAGTGTTTGCGGGCTAGCCAGAAGTCACTTCCCAATATAAGGACAGCGCTCCACAGGTAGGTGAATTTATAGCTCCTTTATTCTGCCTTTTGTTGCGACGTTTCGATCCTACAGGATCTTTATCAAGCACAAAAGGCAGAATGAAGGAGATATAAATTCACCTACCTCTGCAGCGCTGTCCCTACTTTAATATTGGATGTCTGAACTTTTCCAAGATTTACTCCTTGGATCTGACGTGCGCTGCTACAACCTTGGGTAATGTTAACCCTGTGTTTGCATGAGGTGCTGTGAGCTAAGGAATATTTGATTCACTTCTCAATGTAAGTCTATGGAAGCCAGGATGAGGCCCCCAAAGACCTACATCGAGAACTTGTGACTGATACCTCTGACTTCTGGTCAGTCAGGAGCTGGGGTCACAAGATGGTGGAACGGGACTGGACCGGTACCGGGTAAAGCACAAGACGGCAGCTGCTAAGTATTTTTCTAGCTGAAGAGAACACACAAGGGTGTCTCTGGGGGTCAAATTTAAAAAAAAAAAATCCAAAGTGGTGCTTTAAGCTACCAATAAAATTCGTGGCATGTGGCTATGCTGAAGAGAAGGTTTGTTACGTTTAGTTTTGTGAGAGATTTCTGACCGAGACAAAGAAAAACATACTAACTTAACTTATGCTGAGACACTGTAGAATATTCACGCACTTGCCAATCACAAACAGCACCATAGCGATACATTGAGATTATTTAGGTAATTAGTACACAGTTTGACTGGAGAGAACCATGTGATGCACGGACGGTACCACATAGTATAAGCAAACTGCATCATCTACACAGATAATATTGGACTGGGGTGCCAGGGGTCCACCAGCAGCATTGACTCTGGGCTCCAATGTTTAGCTACATACAAATATGACATTACCCTTGTACTTCTATTTTTATATAATAAGAAACTGAGTAGTTTGTTAAATGAATGATGAGATGCTGCCTTGGTAAATAGCCAATCAAGTGTATAGTTCAAACTGCCGCTCATAGTGGGGTGAGGGCTTACTCCTGCACAAGGGTCCACCAATGGCTTCACGTGTTCCCATGTGGGCTGAGTACAGCCTGTACACAGATGGGTCATAGGGTGCCTAGTAAATGCCATACATTGTTTAGGAACATTATGCAAGCTACACTGGTCAGACTGTCATACTCTTCCCACACACTATCATAAACACAAAATAATGCCCACACATCTGCCCACAAAGTCACTGGTGAAGTGATGGAGGGGAGATACGTGTCACAAACTAGAATAGTTTCCTCCAGCACACTGCGTGTTGGGACAGTTTATATAAAGTTATATGATGGGCTGGTTTTAGTGGACCCCCCATAGAGCGGATGGGAGAAGGTCCACGTATCTCCCCCTGCAGTGTCCTTACAGGACCTGTGTGATGTCAGGATCATGTGATCAGTCACATGATGGAGGGATCACAAGGTTTGAGCTTTAATGGCTGACTGCTAAAGCCTCCAGTGTTCAGGAGGTGCCTGGAGAGAGAGCACTCCAGGAATGAGTGTGCTGATCTGAACCGTGGACATTACTGCCTGATAGCGGGCTGATACCCGCTAGGAAAAGGACTGTGTTTATTTTTGTTTCTTTGTTTTACTGTTTTGCCCGAAGGGGCGTGTTTAATTTCCAAAGCTTGGTTTATTCTGTCTTTAATAAACCAAGCATTTTCTTAAAGAGACAGAGATCCGGCGGTTACACCTCTGTGTCCAGCCAAATGAGCTACTGTACCACAAAACGTATAGATACACTATGCATCAACATGCTGCGATTAAGGAATACATGAATTCCTCTTAATTAATTTGTTGCATCTGCGCTCAGACATACATATAGTGCTTTATTAAATGCAGACCATGCTCCTCCCTCTAGTCTTGACTGAACGCTACTACAATAATTGGGAGAGCAATACTGCCATGTGCAGCTAGTAAACTAAAGTCATGAGATAAAAGAAAAAATATATGTAAATTTGTAATGTAATTAGATGTAATATACCAAAAATCTTTGTAAATCAAACATATTTTTTTCTCTTCAATATTTTTTCAGTTGCCATATCAGACACCCCAATATTTTATACAATGCTGTGCTGGTCAAAACATTCTGGATATTAAAGGTGTAAACTCCTAGATCTCAGACGTGCTACGCATACTTTGATTTTAAGCCAAAATATTCTCTTTGTAGGTATAGCAATGCCAGGTAAGTTAGGGCTAAATCCTAGCTCTGCAGGCTTTGATTACACCTGGCTAGCTCTGCATATAAACAGGCTAGGTGCACACGTTTGAACCCAAACTGCATTTCCTATGTGGATTCTATCTAAGGCCTAATGCTAATGCCTACCAGAGCGAGTGAATCCCTACATGGGATAGTAATGTACAAATACCAGCATTATCTACAACATATTTATACCTTCTAAAATAAGCATCTGTACATCTGAATACTAAACTATGATTTGGGATTAAAGAGAATCTGTCAGAAGGATGAACCCTTCTAAGCCGTCTATATGGACATCCAGATCATAGAAAGTTGAATACAATGATACCTAAAAATCTGTGATCCAATGTCTTAATCCAGAGAAATCCACATTTTTCTTATTATGTAAATGAGCAATTAAAATCTATTGGCAGGACATAGATCTCCTTGAGAATCTGTATCTAGGGCTTATTTTAAATGAAGGAGGGCGTTAACAGTGTGAGACATGTAATGTCTGACAGTCTGCTCTCCTGATATCACTGCAGAGCTGTGTGGGATTCCAACAAACATTTGGGGAGAGGAGCCCAGCAGAGCTGACAGCACTATGAGCGGGAAGGTACAATTGCAGATGTGTTGGTAATGGGACAATGGTCAGTTCTGCTGTACTATGTTAGTTGTAATCACACACAGCTCTGCAGTGAAATCAGAAGAATATGAGAACAAAAACAAAGGAAAGTTCTTGGTAGTAGGGTGCCCTTGATAAAGTGGATATTAAAGTGAAAGTAATAATCCTGCATCAAGAAACTGGACCTTTGTGAAATAAATGGACCGTCAGAAATAAACTAGGGAAAAACAAAGAGAGAGGCTGATCATAAAGTCCATACACAATGTAGTGAAAAAAAAAACAGTAATAGTTTATTGAATTACATCAGGTAGCAATAACAGATGAACATATCAATGTACATGAAAAGGATTAAAAATTAAATAAAAACAGGGATGCACACCCAGACATGAAAATGACCATAGTAAGAAGGGAGATAAAGGCTAAATGTTGAATAAAAATAAATATACTCAGACAAATGCATACAGGTGTATAAAGGATCTGTAAAACATATAAAGTGCATACGAGAAGTTGTAAAAAAAATGTATAAAGTCCTCTCTTTCTCAGAAGAGGCAATTTGAATAAATATCTGTAAAGTGCTAGTGGACAACAACACCAGTAGGTGTCACTGTAGACCCACAATAAAAAAGTATTTAGTCAGTCACCAATTGTGCAAGTTCTTCCACTTAAAAAGATGAGAGGGGCCTGTAATTGACATCATAGGTAGACCACAACTATGAGAGTCAAAATGAGAAAACAAATCCAGAAAATCACCTTGTCTCATTTGGCAAGATTTATTTTGCAAATTATAGTGGAAAATAAGTATTTGGTCATTAACAAAAGTTCATCTCAATATTTTGCTATATATCCTTTGTTGGCAATGACAGAGGTCAAACGTTTTCTGTAAGTCTTCACAAAGTTGGCACACACTGTTGGTGGTATGTTGGCCCATTCCTCCATGCAGATCTCCTCTAGAGCAGTGATATTTTGGGCCTGTCGCTGGGCAACACGGACTTTCGACTCCCTCCAAAGGTTTTCTATGGGGTTAAGATCTGGAGACTGGCTAGGCCACTCCAGGACCTTCATATGCTTCTTATGAAGCCACTCCTTTGTTGCCCTGGCGGTGTGCTTGGGATCATTATCATGCTGAAAGACCCATCCACGTTTCATCTTCAATACCCTTGCTGATGGATGGAGGTTTGCACTCAAAATCTCATGATACATGGCCTCATTCATTTTTTCATGTACACGGATCAGTTGTCCTGGTCCTTTTGCAGAGAAACAGCCCCAAAGCATGATGTTGCCACCCCTATGCTTCACAGTAGGTATGGTGTTCTTTGGATGCAACTCAGCATTCTGTCTCCTCCAAACACGCCGAGTTTCATTTCTACCAAATAGTTTTTTTGTTCCATCAGACCTTATGACATTCTCCCAATACTCTTCTGGATAATCCAAATGCTCTCTAGCAAACTTCAGATGGGCCCAGACATGCACTGGCTTAAGCAGGGGGACACGTCTGGCACTACAGGATCTGAGTCCCTGGCGGCGTAGTGTGTTACTGATGGTAGTCTTTGTTACGGTGGTCCCAGCTCTATGCAGGTGTGTTTCTGGGATTTTTGCTCACCGTTCTTGTGATCATTTTGACCCCACGGGGTGAGATCTTGCATGGAGCCCCATATCGAGGGAGATTATCAGTGGTCTTGTATGTCTTCCATTTTCCTATTATTGCTCCCACAGTTGATTTCATCACACCAAGCTGCTTGTCTATTGCAGATTCAGTCTTCCCAGCCTGGTGCAGGGCTACAATTTTGTTTCTGGTGTCCTTCAACAGCTCTTTGGTTTTCACCATAGTGGAGTTTGGAGGGTGACTGTTTGAGGTTGTGGACAGGTGTCTTTTATACTGATGACAAGTTCAAACAGGTGCCATTACTACAGGTAATGAGTGGAGGACAGAGGAGACTCTTAAAGAAGAAGTTACAGGTCTTGCATTTTTGTAGGTGACCAAATACTTATTTTCCAACATAATTTTCAAAATAAATCTTGCCAAAATCAGACAAGGTGATTTTCTGGATTTGTTTTCTCATTTTGAGTCTCATAGTTGTGGTCTACCTATGATGTCAATTACAGGCCTCTCTCATCTTTTTAAGTGGGAGAACTTGCACAATGGGTGGCTGGCTAAATACTTTTCTCCCCACTGTAAATATATGTAGTCATATTAATGGTATAAGGGCATGATGAGACAACATATTAGCAAGGTACTCAAAGAAGAAAAAAGTTAAATGATGATGTAAGAAGACTTAATGGAGAAGTAAGAGTACTTACAAGAGTAATGTAGGGCTCACTCTCCTGGATGGCGTCCACAGTGGGTCTACAACGACACCTACTGGAGTTGTTGTGCACTAGCACTTTACTGATATTTATACATTATTTTTACAACTCCTTGTATGCATTTTCTATATTTTACAGATCCTTTATACATTTGTCTCAGTATTTATATTTATTTTTATTCAACATTTAGCCTTTTTCTCCCTCCTGTCTATGGTCATTTTCATGTCTGGGTACGCGTCCCTGTTTTTAATTAATTTTTAATCCTTTTCATGTACATTCATGTACATTGATGTGTTCATCTGTTATTGTTACCTGATGTAGTTTACTGTTTTTTTTCAATACATTGTATGTGGACTTTATGGCCGGTTTCTGTCCTCTTTCTTTTTCTGTAGTGAGATCAGGAGAGCAGACTGTCAGTCATTACATGTCTCACACTGGTAAGGCTACTTTCACACTAGCGTCATTTGCAATACGTCACAATGCGTAGTTTAGGAGAAAAAACGCATCCTGCAAAGTTGTCTGCAGGATGCTTTTGTAGCGCCCCCACCGCCGCAGGGCCGAGGGGTACTCGGTACCGGGCCTCCGAGTCTCTGCTCTGGGGTTGTCACGGCGGCTAGGCCCCGGTCCGTGACCCTGCCGTGGGGCGCACAGTGAATAATAGGTGTGGATGATGTAGATGGGGGTGGTGCGGTGGTGCGGTGCAGTAAATAATGAGGACACCAGGTTGCAGTCTCTTTACCTCTTTACTGAAGATCTCTGGGTCCTCAGACCGGAATACGGTTCACCAGGCTGCGCAAGTCCGGCCGGTCCAAGGCACCTCCAGAGTTCTCTTAACAGGTGGAAATCTGTGCCTTCCTTCTAGCGCTATGTGTTGTGGTCCTTCCCTGCTGTGCTTACGGAAAGTCCCCACAACCGTTGTGTCTGTTTCTTAAGTTCCCTCACAACTCGATTAAATGATGTTCTTCTAATCCTCCGTCCCTCCCTGATGTTCTGGTTGGGACGGCACCCGTTTGACGGGTAGGCTCGGAGCTCTTCCGGGACCCTAGAGTCGCCCCTCTCCACAAGTTGCCCCCCAAGACTGCATAGGTGATTTGAGTTAGACAGCCCGCCTTAGACTGACTGTCCTGCCGCTGTTTAGAGTATTGCTTGAAGCTGAATGTTATGATACTCCCTCGGCGTTCCGGCCACCGGTAGTGCGCCTCAGTAGGGTGTTGCTCCGGTCTTACAGCACGACCCCTACTGGTATTTCTCCTTTTGCTTGATCTCGTTTCTCACTCAGCACAATCTATCTCGCTTCTAGTCCTTCCTTGGGCACCGCCGCTACTCGGAGCAGGCGCGGTCCCGTTACGTTCGTTCAAGTTGCCAAGCCTCTGTCAGGATCCCACCCCTGACAGAGACCCTACTGTATCTTCCCCTACAACACCCTCTGCCACAAGGTGTTGCCTGGTTCCAACCCAGTCAGCTTTCTGATCTAACTTCCTGCCTGACCCGCAGTTTACCCACTATGGTGGGGAGTGGCCTAATGAATAGAACCCTTAGCTCCCCCCGGAGGCCCAGCTGTGAAATGTATTGGTGTCTGTGATACCTGATCAGATGAACTCCTTCAGTGCCATCGGACGCACCATGGCTCCCCATAGTGGCGGAGCCACAGTACTGCAACGACCAGGACTCTGGGGCGCTGCACTCCCCCCTGGTTAAACACAGTACTCCGGGACTGGGAAGAAAACAACAATACAAGTTAGCAAAAAGACATACAGTTTCGTTGAGTGTAATAACAATAAGTATACTTGAACAGGCTTCCCTTTATGGGAGGTAAGGACACTTGAACGTTACAAACATGGTTAACATTATAAATTACAGGCTATAAATAACTCCTGTTACCCAACCGGGTATTCTACTAAGTGCAACATTATTGAACAATAATTTAACATTGCCTTTAAGGACATACACTCTAAATCCACTAAAGACCTTCCTATAATCACATTATAAGGTAATTTAACTTTTTCCATTCTCCTTTAAATCTGCAGGACCGCCTGTCCTATCGGCACCAGACCTACTGCCTCTCCTTTCCGTTACAGGACCGCCCCGTTCAGCCAGGGCCTACTGCCTTTTCAACTACTATACACAGTATAGAACATAACATTACTTTCAGTTTAAGAGCACTGAGTCATCTCTACATGACTCCTATCAGGACTCAGGGTTTACCTTCTATCCTAACTATCTATCAGCATTATCAAAAACATTTTCTATTGAACATTAAGCCTTCTCATTATCTTTCTTTCTTTCATGCATGCTGGACACCACGTCTATCCCTACGGGTCCACTGCATCCTTCTTCTATCTTTCACCTTTTGCTTCTCAGAGAACATCATCAGTATTTCTTCACAATTAACTAATTAAATACATATAACTTTCTCATGTAAACATTATCATCGCGTTCTTTGGTCAAAACATTATTGCTTCCAATCTTAAAGCAATATCACGGTCTAAGCGCAACAAATGAACATCCCCTTTAAGAAGGGACCAAGTCTCTATGAGGTAGCGCGCCTTCTCAGGCTACCAGTCCATACTCAGCAAAGGTTCCAGTGTGGTATCTTCACAAAGAGTCCCTCTTTAAGTAAAACCAGTAGGGAGCCCCTTTAAGAAGGTGCAAACTATTTACAAGCAGTTTGTATCATGCACTGTTCATGATTCAGCAGTTCTTTTCAACAATGAGGAAACAGGAAACAAGAGCAAAAGCAGAGGAAGGGATCCCGGGTAAACAAAGGGATCCCTTTAAGAGTTAACCCTAGTCGGGTTTAAAGCAGCAAAAAGCAGGGAAACAAACAGTTAACTATGTACAGTTTCAGGTTTCCGAGGTTTAGTTGAACGGCTTCCAGGGCTGCACCTGGCACTTAACCCTTCTTGGCCTGGGCAAAGTGAGGTCCAGGGTTACACCCAGTGCTGGACAAACGCCGTTAATCCGTCTTTCATGTACAGTTAAATCATGCGCAGCGATGGAGGTCCGCGCAGCTTGAGTATGGGCATTTGCTGCAGCAGAGGTAGCGGCTGCTGCAAGATCAGTCACTGGAACGGAATCAGCAGCTGTGGCACTAGCAGTCGCGGGAGTGGTGTCGGTCGTCAGGGCAGGGTCGTCCTTCATACCTGCTTCAGATGAGGTCCCTCCGGTGCCAGTCTGCTCCGCCTCCGCTGGGGTCTGGAACGCTGGTTGCGGGGCCTTGCGCTGCGGCTTTGTCATCTCCGTTTGCAGCATCTCGCTTTCCGGCAGGGCCTTGCCTTCTGGCTTCGGAGCGCTGGAACTTCTTTCTTGCTCCGGACCAGACGAGGCTACCGACAGACTTCTGGCGAGGCTCCTGATGATGGTCTTCTTCCACCTGGCCTCAGTACTCGGCTGCGTCTGCAGGGGTTGGCGGATCAGCCCGTCCGCTCCGGTCTGCAGGAGGTCAGCGTCAGCTGTGGAGGTCTGGCTGTGGTGCCTCTCCGGGTAGCTGGGGGAGTCCTCGGCTCCGACCCCACGCTCCGGCTCCGGGCGGCTGGCCATGGCGTCCTCCATGTCGCTGAATTCTTCTTCCTGGTCCTTTTCCCGCTCTCTCCTTCGTGGGCGGTTTCGCTTTCGTTGTCTCCGCCCCCCATTGAGGATCAGTAGGCGGATCTCGGCTGCTGACGGACACGTCCTCAAGGGGCGGAAATATTTAGACTGGGCGGCCATTGTCTTTCGCGCTCTCCAGCTTGTTCACGCCCACTTCCACGCCCTTCGTCTTCTCCTGCGCTCTCCTTAGCGCTGTAATGGCGGCGGTTTTGGCGGGAACTTTTGGCGGCAAGTGGCAATCCACAGTCTTTGCAATAAAGTACAGTCCAAGCACAGTAAATCACAGTTCCAAGGCACACATGACCTGATTCTTCAGGCTTAAGTAGATCCTGTTCGTGACGCCAAGTTGTAGCGCCCCCACCGCCGCAGGGCCGAGGGGTACCCGGTACCGGGCCTCCGAGTCTCTGCTCTGGGGTTGTCACGGCGGCTAGGCCCCGGTCCGTGACCCTGCCGTGGGGCGCACAGTGAATAATAGGTGTGGATGATGTAGATGGGGGTGGTGCGGTGGTGCGGTGCAGTAAATAATGAGGACACCAGGTTGCAGTCTCTTTACCTCTTTACTGAAGATCTCTGGGTCCTCAGACCGGAATACGGTTCACCAGGCTGCGCAAGTCCGGCCGGTCCAATGGCACCTCCAGAGTTCTCTTAACAGGTGGAAATCTGTGCCTTCCTTCTAGCGCTATGTGTTGTGGTCCTTCCCTGCTGTGCTTACGGAAAGTCCCCACAACCGTTGTGTCTGTTTCTTAAGTTCCCTCACAACTCGATTAAATGATGTTCTTCTAATCCTCCGTCCCTCCCTGATGTTCTGGTTGGGACGGCACCCGTTTGACGGGTAGGCTCGGAGCTCTTCCGGGACCCTAGAGTCGCCCCTCTCCACAAGTTGCCCCCCAAGACTGCATAGGTGATTTGAGTTAGACAGCCCGCCTTAGACTGACTGTCCTGCCGCTGTTTAGAGTATTGCTTGAAGCTGAATGTTATGATACTCCCTCGGCGTTCCGGCCACCGGTAGTGCGCCTCAGTAGGGTGTTGCTCCGGTCTTACAGCACGACCCCTACTGGTATTTCTCCTTTTGCTTGATCTCGTTTCTCACTCAGCACAATCTATCTCGCTTCTAGTCCTTCCTTGGGCACCGCCGCTACTCGGAGCAGGCGCGGTCCCGTTACGTTCGTTCAAGTTGCCAAGCCTCTGTCAGGATCCCACCCCTGACAGAGACCCTACTGTATCTTCCCCTACAACACCTTCTGCCACAAGGTGTTGCCTGGTTCCAACCCAGTCAGCTTTCTGATCTAACTTCCTGCCTGACCCGCAGTTTACCCACTATGGTGGGGAGTGGCCTAATGAATAGAACCCTTAGCTCCCCCCGGAGGCCCAGCTGTGAAATGTATTGGTGTCTGTGATACCTGATCAGATGAACTCCTTCAGTGCCATCGGACGCACCATGGCTCCCCATAGTGGCGGAGCCACAGTACTGCAACGACCAGGACTCTGGGGCGCTGCACTCCCCCCTGGTTAAACACAGTACTCCGGGACTGGGAAGAAAACAACAATACAAGTTAGCAAAAAGACATACAGTTTCGTTGAGTGTAATAACAATAAGTATACTTGAACAGGCTTCCCTTTATGGGAGGTAAGGACACTTGAACGTTACAAACATGGTTAACATTATAAATTACAGGCTATAAATAACTCCTGTTACCCAACCGGGTATTCTACTAAGTGCAACATTATTGAACAATAATTTAACATTGCCTTTAAGGACATACACTCTAAATCCACTAAAGACCTTCCTATAATCACATTATAAGGTAATTTAACTTTTTCCATTCTCCTTTAAATCTGCAGGACCGCCTGTCCTATCGGCACCAGACCTACTGCCTCTCCTTTCCGTTACAGGACCGCCCCGTTCAGCCAGGGCCTACTGCCTTTTCAACTACTATACACAGTATAGAACATAACATTACTTTCAGTTTAAGAGCACTGAGTCATCTCTACATGACTCCTATCAGGACTCAGGGTTTACCTTCTATCCTAACTATCTATCAGCATTATCAAAAACATTTTCTATTGAACATTAAGCCTTCTCATTATCTTTCTTTCTTTCATGCATGCTGGACACCACGTCTATCCCTACGGGTCCACTGCATCCTTCTTCTATCTTTCACCTTTTGCTTCTCAGAGAACATCATCAGTATTTCTTCACAATTAACTAATTAAATACATATAACTTTCTCATGTAAACATTATCATCGCGTTCTTTGGTCAAAACATTATTGCTTCCAATCTTAAAGCAATATCACGGTCTAAGCGCAACAAATGAACATCCCCTTTAAGAAGGGACCAAGTCTCTATGAGGTAGCGCGCCTTCTCAGGCTACCAGTCCATACTCAGCAAAGGTTCCAGTGTGGTATCTTCACAAAGAGTCCCTCTTTAAGTAAAACCAGTAGGGAGCCCCTTTAAGAAGGTGCAAACTATTTACAAGCAGTTTGTATCATGCACTGTTCATGATTCAGCAGTTCTTTTCAACAATGAGGAAACAGGAAACAAGAGCAAAAGCAGAGGAAGGGATCCCGGGTAAACAAAGGGATCCCTTTAAGAGTTAACCCTAGTCGGGTTTAAAGCAGCAAAAAGCAGGGAAACAAACAGTTAACTATGTACAGTTTCAGGTTTCCGAGGTTTAGTTGAACGGCTTCCAGGGCTGCACCTGGCACTTAACCCTTCTTGGCCTGGGCAAAGTGAGGTCCAGGGTTACACCCAGTGCTGGACAAACGCCGTTAATCCGTCTTTCATGTACAGTTAAATCATGCGCAGCGATGGAGGTCCGCGCAGCTTGAGTATGGGCATTTGCTGCAGCAGAGGTAGCGGCTGCTGCAAGATCAGTCACTGGAACGGAATCAGCAGCTGTGGCACTAGCAGTCGCGGGAGTGGTGTCGGTCGTCAGGGCAGGGTCGTCCTTCATACCTGCTTCAGATGAGGTCCCTCCGGTGCCAGTCTGCTCCGCCTCCGCTGGGGTCTGGAACGCTGGTTGCGGGGCCTTGCGCTGCGGCTTTGTCATCTCCGTTTGCAGCATCTCGCTTTCCGGCAGGGCCTTGCCTTCTGGCTTCGGAGCGCTGGAACTTCTTTCTTGCTCCGGACCAGACGAGGCTACCGACAGACTTCTGGCGAGGCTCCTGATGATGGTCTTCTTCCACCTGGCCTCAGTACTCGGCTGCGTCTGCAGGGGTTGGCGGATCAGCCCGTCCGCTCCGGTCTGCAGGAGGTCAGCGTCAGCTGTGGAGGTCTGGCTGTGGTGCCTCTCCGGGTAGCTGGGGGAGTCCTCGGCTCCGACCCCACGCTCCGGCTCCGGGCGGCTGGCCATGGCGTCCTCCATGTCGCTGAATTCTTCTTCCTGGTCCTTTTCCCGCTCTCTCCTTCGTGGGCGGTTTCGCTTTCGTTGTCTCCGCCCCCCATTGAGGATCAGTAGGCGGATCTCGGCTGCTGACGGACACGTCCTCAAGGGGCGGAAATATTTAGACTGGGCGGCCATTGTCTTTCGCGCTCTCCAGCTTGTTCACGCCCACTTCCACGCCCTTCGTCTTCTCCTGCGCTCTCCTTAGCGCTGTAATGGCGGCGGTTTTGGCGGGAACTTTTGGCGGCAAGTGGCAATCCACAGTCTTTGCAATAAAGTACAGTCCAAGCACAGTAAATCACAGTTCCAAGGCACACATGACCTGATTCTTCAGGCTTAAGTAGATCCTGTTCGTGACGCCAAGTTGTAGCGCCCCCACCGCCGCAGGGCCGAGGGGTACCCGGTACCGGGCCTCCGAGTCTCTGCTCTGGGGTTGTCACGGCGGCTAGGCCCCGGTCTGTGACCCTGCCGTGGGGCGCACAGTGAATAATAGGTGTGGATGATGTAGATGGGGGTGGTGGGGTGGTGCGGTGCAGTAAATAATGAGGACACCAGGTTGCAGTCTCTTTACCTCTTTACTGAAGATCTCTGGGTCCTCAGACCGGAATACGGTTCACCAGGCTGCGCAAGTCCGGCCGGTCCAATGGCACCTCCAGAGTTCTCTTAACAGGTGGAAATCTGTGCCTTCCTTCTAGCGCTATGTGTTGTGGTCCTTCCCTGCTGTGCTTACGGAAAGTCCCCACAACCGTTGTGTCTGTTTCTTAAGTTCCCTCACAACTCGATTAAATGATGTTCTTCTAATCCTCCGTCCCTCCCTGATGTTCTGGTTGGGACGGCACCCGTTTGACGGGTAGGCTCGGAGCTCTTCCGGGACCCTAGAGTCGCCCCTCTCCACAAGTTGCCCCCCAAGACTGCATAGGTGATTTGAGTTAGACAGCCCGCCTTAGACTGACTGTCCTGCCGCTGTTTAGAGTATTGCTTGAAGCTGAATGTTATGATACTCCTTCGGCGTTCCGGCCACCGGTAGTGCGCCTCAGTAGGGTGTTGCTCCGGTCTTACAGCACGACCCCTACTGGTATTTCTCCTTTTGCTTGATCTCGTTTCTCACTCAGCACAATCTATCTCGCTTCTAGTCCTTCCTTGGGCACCGCCGCTACCCGGAGCAGGCGCGGTCCCGTTACGTTCGTTCAAGTTGCCAAGCCTCTGTCAGGATCCCACCCCTGACAGAGACCCTACTGTATCTTCCCCTACAACACCCTCTGCCACAAGGTGTTGCCTGGTTCCAACCCAGTCAGCTTTCTGATCTAACTTCCTGCCTGACCCCCAGTTTACCCACTATGGTGGGGAGTGGCCTAATGAATAGAACCCTTAGCTCCCCCCGGAGGCCCAGCTGTGAAATGTATTGGTGTCTGTGATACCTGATCAGATGAACTCCTTCAGTGCCATCGGACGCACCATGGCTCCCCATAGTGGCGGAGCCACAGTACTGCAACGACCAGGACTCTGGGGCGCTGCACTTTTTTTCCCCATAGACTTACATTACCGACGCATTGCGACGTATCGCCACACGTCGCAACCGTCGTGCGACGGTTGCGTCGTGTTTTGGCGGACCGTCGGCACAAAAAAAGTTACATGTAACGCCATTTTCGACTGCGCATGCGCGGCCGGAACTCCGCCCCCTCCTCCCCGGACCTTACAATGGGGCAGCGGAAGCGTCGTAAGACTGCTTCCGCTGCCCACGTCGGGCATTATTTTCACAACGTGCGTCGGCACGTCGGGCCGACGCATAGCGACGGCCCCGTGCCGACGCTAGTGTGAAAGCAGCCTAACACCCTCTTTTATTTAAAACAAACCCTGAAGGCAGATTCTCAGGGAGATTTACATCTGACCCAGAGATGTTAACAGCTCATTAATATACTAAAAAATGTGGATTTCTCTGGAATAAGAAATCGAATCACAGACATCAATGTATCATTTTATTCAGCTTCCTATGACCTACAGGCCCATGTAGACAGCTTAGGAGGGTTGATACTACTGACAGATGGCCTTTAAAGGGAACATGTCATCAGATTGATGCTGCCTTCATTACGGGTAGCATTAATTAAAGTCTTACTCAAGTTTGCCGTCATGTATCTTTTACTCTTAAACATTGAGCTGACATGTTCCTTTTAAAAAATGAATTGTCTTATCTTTCTCTATCATTGCTTCTTGTTTGTTGGGGTAAGGGCTACTGAGTGTACAGAGTTCTCTTTCTATAGCTGATTTATGATATTGAAGTATAGTCTCTTCTGTTTTTAGGAATTAAAGAAAACTAAAGTCTAATAAAGATAAATCCAAACCAAAAGAAAAGGTTAATAGAAACAAGTCTGAAGATTTTCCCAAATGATGGGATTTTGAAGGGACTCTGTCATCTGATTCATGCTGCCCAAACCTCTGCACCATGAATTAGAGCCTGGCTATATTATTGCAGCTGTGCATGTATTTTGAAAAGACGGTCAAAGACTATGTGTCCTAGGCTGACAAGTCTAAGGCCTATAGCTTTTCCCTCTCCTGATCCCTTTGACTGACAGGTCTGTCCCTAGGAACACACACATAAGGAAAGACTTGTCGGCCTAAGGGACCTGCCTCGCATTAGTGAGTTGCAACACATAGTCTGTCTCTGGATGGCTGTTCAAAATATGTTTTCTTTCAAATGCTGCATAGTTTCACCTTAAAACATACACAGTGCTAATGATGCAGCCAGGCTCTGATTCATGCTACTTGTGTGGTTTGAGCAGCATGAATCAGATGACAGGTTTCCTTTAAGATGATGATGAGGTAGTTGACATGGTAATTGAATAGCATAATGGGTAGTGATGAGCGAATATACTCGTTACTCAAGATTTTCTCGAGCACGCTCGGGGGTCCTGCGAGTATTTTTTAGTGCTCGGAGATTTAGTTTTCCTCACCTCAGCTGAATGATTTACATCTGTTAGCCAGCTTGATTACATGTGGGGATTCCCTAGCAAACAGGCAACCCCCACATGTACTTATGCTGGCTAACAGATGTAAATCATTCAGCTGCGGCGATGAAAACTAAATCTCCGAATTAAAAATACTTCGAGAAATCTTGAGTAACGAGTATATTCGCTCATCACTAATAATGGGTTAATGGATGCCATAGTTCTTCTCTTGCATACACCTATGAATGTCATACCTGTGTTTCCAGTATCCAATGTCACAAACACATTCTCCTGTCACAGAGTCACAGTTCCCATGGATGCAGGGTGGGCACAAATGTTTGCATCTGTTTCCATAATTTCCAGATGGACAAAAAAACTCACACCTTTGGCGATAAGAAAAACAGTTAAGACCCATATCAGTCTGAGCAAACCAAGTAAATTGCAAGAAAACTTCAGGTCATCAGTAATGTTATATCGTCAATAATGCATTGTTAAAAAACAAACAAACAAACAAACCAGGAAGTTCCTGCTCACTGTGTGGGCTTGCTTAGCTGGAGCACACTTTTATTTTCACTTTGCAAGCTGACAGACATGCTAGGATCCTAAGCTATAAGAAATATCAGTTGTAAGCTGTGTTATCTTTGTTCCTGAATAAATATATATTCACTGTTGAACTGCTGGACAGTACTGAGATTAATCTGCTGCCAACAGATTATGGGCCTAGAAAGGGACCCAGAGAACAGCCCAAAGGGAGAGAAAAACAGAGTGCTAAGAGGAAGAAGAAGCAAATATGGCAGTTCACAGTGCCGAATGTGACAAACCAGAACTACCAATCCTGGAATTTTAAGGTAAAGATGCTGCCAATAAGAGAAGGTCTCTAGACCTGACCCACTACTAGAAGACTGGGTAGCGAAGGATCAAAAAGCACAAAGCACTAGTTACCTCAGTAGAGATGATCAGATTGTGCATGTATGTGAATGTGAAACTGCAAAAGAAATGAGGGAACAGCTACAGAAAGTGCATGAAAGGATAAATCTCAGCAATAAGATCTATTTAATGAGAAAGCTATATCAGTCTAAGCTAAATACAGGCCAAGATATGCAGAAGTACATAAGGAATACTCTAGATATTGTGCCACACCTGCGGGACATTGGGGAAGATCTAAAGGATTTCCATGTTGATGCACTACTACTAAGCGGTCTACCAGAAAACTATTGCACACTTATAACTGCACTAGATACGTGCCCAGATTATGAGCTTACATTGGACTATGTCCGAGAAAAACGTGTAGATGAGTATAAGCGAAAGACAGAAAGTGTAAGCAGCAGTGGAGTATCCAAAGTTGAATCCGCTTTAGAAAACTAAGATCTTCCCCAAAATAAAAGAGATTTGAAGGAAACGAGTGTTTTGCCTTCAAGAAATCCGTTCAACTAAAGGCTGACTACAGAGCCTGGAAAGCTAAAATGAATCAGTTGAAAAAGCAAAATAATCATCAAAGGGTTAAAATTACTATTACAGAAGAATATGATACTTCAAGTACTGAAACTGTGTTTACTGTTAATGCAAGAACATCAAAGCATGCAAGGTATATAGATTCTGGGGCAGCTAGTCATATGTCTAATGGCAGAAGCTTCTTCTCTAACCTTGACCAAAGTAAGTCAGAGAATGGGATTTTGGCTAATCAGTAGGTCACACACTAGTAGAAGGAAAAATCAAAGATGAGTTGTACCACCTAAACTGCAAGTAAAGTGTATGCACTACTAAACACAAACAGCTCAAGAATTGTATCCATGTATCGCACAGGTGTCTTGCACATAGAGACCCAGAAGAAGTAAGAAAGATAGTTAAAAAACAACTTGCTGATGGTATAGTCGATCTGTGAAGTCAGGCAATGAAACGTACAAGCTGTCTTAAATGGAAAATGTAAAAAAAAATCATTTCCTAAGAATAGTATTACAAAATCAGAACCGCTTGTGGATGTAATACACACAGATGTTTGTGGTCCAATGAGTACTCAAACTCCTGGAAAGAAGAGATATTTTCTCACATTTTAGATGATTATTCAAGATATAAGTTATCTATCTGCTTCACAGCAAAGATGAAGTTCCAGAGAAACCTAAAATATATCTTTAAGAAGTATGTAACAAATTTGGGAAAATACGAAAAATTCTGCTTGCAGATAATGAAACGGAATAAAGAAGTAATGAGACACAAAGCGTTTTAAGGTAAAAATGAATCGTGTTTTTGGCCATTTTACCATACAACACTGAACAAAATACTGTAGCGAAAATAAGAAACCAGACATTTTGTGGAAGTGGAAGAACAATGCAATTTGACGCAGATTTTTGAACAACATATTGGGGTGAAGCAATCATGAAAACTTGCTATCTTCAATACAAACAACCAGGTAAAGCTACTGAGAAAACTCCATTTGAGCAATGAAACAGCAAGAAGCCTGAACTACAACACTAAGAATATTCGTAAGTTAAGTATTTGTACATATTGCCAAAGAAAAACATGCCAAGCAGAAATCTCATGCAAAATATGGTATCCTGGTGGGCTACAGTGAAACCCAGAAAGGATATAGAATCCTACACCCAGAAACGGACAATAAGCAGAGATGTAATGATTAATGAGAACTTCGTGTCGCTCAAGTTTCATGATATCATATCAAAAGTTCAGCTGAAACAGCAACAATCTCAGTTACAATTTCAAAACAACATGGAAAAGGATGTAGAATTTTGGTTAGGTTCTTCTGCCGCTGAAGAAGAATTATAAAAACCAGGTGATCCTGAAGTCAGGAGATCGTCAAGATCAAACAAGGGTATACCAGTTAAACGTCTATCCTAAATGTCAAAACACTACCTGAGTCAGAGCCGCAGCCATGGGATAAGATGCAACAACTACCTGTCCATGAAAAACTGAACTGGATTAATGCTGCTCATGAGGAAATTATGTCCCTTCATCAACTTCAAACTTGGAAACTCAACAAACTACCACAAGGCAAGAAAGCAATCAAATGTAAATGGGATTTTAAGACCAAGTATGACTGAAGGCAAGGTTCACAGATTTAAAGCAAGATTAGTCACAAAAGGATATTCTTATAAATGTGGTGATAATTATGACGTCACATTTTCTTCAGTTGCTAAGCAGACCACATTAAAGGGAACCTGTCAGCAGGATTGTGCACAGTAAACTAGAGACACTGTCAGGTTGGTGCCATTATTCTGATTAAAATGATACCTTGTTTGATGAAATACATCTTGTGGTTGTTGTTTAATCCTTATTTTCAGTTTTGCGTTAATGATATGCTCGTGCTGCTGTGCGGGGCTGGGGGGGTCTTCATGTGGTGCTCTGCTTTGGTATTCATAATGAAAACTGCTGATAGGTCACTGATCCCTCACTGACCTGCCCCCTAGTTTACATAATGAATATTATATAAACAAGCTAAAAAAGACCTGCAGGCAGGCAACAGTCGTGGCACCTGTGCTGCAGCATAATCGCATTTGTAAGGTGTATATCATTATTATGTGCAAAAAGAAAAAAAAAAAAAGAGCATGAACCGCACATCCCAAAATCATACGTTGATCTAAAGCCGCTAGGCAAAAATTTAAATACTGAACATGAGGTTTTCAGTTTAACATTCTGATCAGACTGTATGAAGCCCACTGTCCCTTCACGGCAAACCTCGTAGTGGTTCATAACGCCCTAACGGAGCGGAGCCGTGCGGCGACCACCGCCACAGCGGCCATGCACCAGCAGGGCGGACGGCCTGTTGCCCCACAGCACCCATGCTGCGAGACTGAGTCCTCAAGACTCCAGACCGCGCCGCCCCACCAGCACAAAGCCACAGCAACAATGGCCGCCACACAGCACCAGCACCAAAATGAAGGGAGCATTTAAACTTTAGGGCGTTAGGACCCACTACGAGGTTTGCCGTGAAGGGGCAGTGGGCTTCATACAGTCTGATCAGAATGTTAAACTGAAAACCTCATGTTCAGTATTTAAATTTTTGCCTAGCGGCTTTAGATCAACGTATGATTTTGGGATGTGCGGTTCATGCTCTTTTTTTTCTTTTTGCACATAGTATATCATTATTATGGTTGAGGTTATCCTGATACTTAACCCCTTCCTGACCTTTGACGCTACGTAGGCGTCATGAAAGTCGGTGCCAATCCGACCTGTGATGCCTATGTGGCGTCATGGAATGATCGCGTCCCTGCAGATCGGGTGAAAGGGTTAACTCCAATTTCATCCGATCTGCAGGGACAGGGGGAGTGGTACTTCAGCCCAGGGGGGGTGGCTTCACCCCCCCGTGGCTGCGATCACTCTGATTGGCTGTTGAAAGTGAAACAGCCAATCAGAGCGATTTGTAATATTTCACCTATGAAAATGGTGAAATATTACAATCCAGCCATGGCCGATGCTGCAATATCATCGTCCATGGCTGGAAAACCTAATCTGCCCCCCCAGTCCTCCTTTCTGCCCCATACTGTGGTCCGCTCCCCTCCGTCCTCCTGTCCGCTCCCCCGTCCTCCTGTCCGCTCCCCCGTGCTTCGATCCACCCCCCCGTGCTCCGATCCCCCGTGCTCCGATCTCTGTTATGACCCCAATGGCGAGGGTCTCAGAGGAACGTGGAAGTCTGCAGAATACAAAAATCCAGCTCATAGGGCAGTGGTAGCTGGGTTGACCATATATCTACTCCTAACGCCAACACTAGAAGTAGCCGGGGATCATTCCTACGTTGATTCTAGATGACACGCTCCAGCCGGAGAATCTAGCTACCCCTAGTAGAGGAAAACAAAAGACCTTTCTTGCCTCCAGGGAAGGGGACCCCAAAGCTGGATAGAAGCCCCCCACAAATAATAACGGTGAGGTAAGAGGAAATGACAAACACAGAAATGAACCAGGTTTAGCACAGAGAGGCCCGCTTACTGATAGCAGAATAAAGAAAGGTAACTTATATGGTCAACAAAAACCCTATCAAAATCCACACTGGAAATTCAAGAACCCCCGAACCGTCTAACGGTCCGGGGGGGAGAACACCAGCCCCCTAGAGCTTCCAGCAAAGGTCAGGATATATATTTGGAACAAGCTGGACAAAAATACAAAACCAAAACAAAATAGCAAAAAGCAAAAAGCGGACTTAGCTGATATAACTGGAACCAGGATCAGTAGACAAGAGCACAGCAGACTAGCTCTGATAACTACGTTGCCAGGCATTGAACTGAAGGTCCAGGGAGCTTAAATAGCAACACCCTTAACTAACGACCCAGGTGCGGATAAAAGGAATGACAGAAAAACCAGAGTCAAAAAACTAGTAACCACTAGAGGGAGCAAAAAGTAAATTCACAACAGTACCCCCCCCTTAGTGAGGGGTCACCGAACCCTCACCACGACCACCAGGGCGATCAGGATGAGCGGCATGAAAGGCAAGAACTAAATCGGCCGCATGAACATCAGAGGCGACCACCCAGGAATTATCCTCCTGACCATAGCCCTTCCACTTGACCAGGTACTGAAGCCTCCGCCTGGAGAGGCGAGAATCCAAGATCTTCTCCACCACGTACTCCAACTCGCCCTCAACCAACACCGGAGCAGGAGGCTCAGCAGAAGGAACTATAGGCACAATGTACCGCCGCAACAAGGACCTATGAAATACATTGTGAATAGCAAACGACACAGGAAGATCCAGACGAAAAGATACAGGATTAAGGATTTCCAATATCTTGTAAGGCCCAATAAAACGAGGTTTAAATTTGGGAGAGGAGACCTTCATAGGAACAAAGCGGGAAGAAAGCCATACCAAATCCCCAACGCGTAGTCGGGGACCCACACCGCGGCGGCGGTTGGCAAAGCGCTGAGCCCTCTCCTGTGACAACTTCAAGTTGTCCACCACATGATTCCAGATCCGCTGCAACCTATCCACCACAGAATCCACCCCAGGACAGTCAGAAGGCTCCACATGACCCGAAGAAAAGCGAGGATGGAAACCAGAGTTGCAGAAAAAAGGCGAAACCAAGGTGGCGGAACTAGCCCGATTATTAAGGGCAAACTCAGCCAACGGCAAGAATGTCACCCAATCGTCCTGATCAGCAGAGACAAAACACCTCAAATAAGCCTCCAAAGTCTGATTGGTTCGCTCCGTCTGTCCATTAGTCTGAGGATGGAAAGCAGACGAAAACGACAAATCAATGCCCATCCTACTACAAAAGGATCGCCAGAATCTGGAAACGAACTGGGATCCTCTGTCTGACACAATATTCTCAGGGATGCCGTGCAAACGAACCACGTTCTGGAAAAACACAGGAACCAGATCGGAAGAGGAAGGCAGCTTAGGCAAAGGAACCAAATGGACCATCTTTGAGAAGCGATCACATATCACCCAGATAACGGACATGCCCTGGGATAGCGGAAGATCAGAAATGAAATCCATGGAGATATGTGTCCAAGGTCTCTTCGGGACAGGCAAGGGCAAGAGCAAACCGCTGGCACGAGAACAGCAAGGCTTAGCTCGAGCACAAGTCCCACAGGACTGCACAAATGACCGCACATCCCTTGACAAGGAAGGCCACCAAAAGGACCTGGCCACCAGATCTCTGGTGCCAAAAATTCCCGGGTGACCTGCCAACACCGAGGAATGAACCTCGGAAATGACTCTGCTGGTCCACTTATCCGGGACAAACAGTCTGTCAGGTGGACAAGACTCAGGCCTATCAGCCTGAAATCTCTGCAACACACGTCGCAGATCCGGAGAAATAGCTGACAAGATAACTCCATCTTTAAGAATACCAACAGGATCAGCGACTCCAGGAGCATCAGGCACAAAGCTCCTAGAAAGAGCATCGGCCTTCACATTCTTTGAACCTGGTAAATACGAGACAACAAAATCAAAGCGGGAGAAAAACAATGACCAGCGGGCCTGTCTCGGATTAAGGCGTTTAGCAGACTCGAGATACATCAGATTTTTGTGATCAGTCAAGACCACCACACGATGCTTAGCACCCTCGAGCCAATGACGCCACTCCTCAAATGCCCATTTCATGGCCAACAACTCCCGATTGCCCACATCATAATTTCGCTCGGCAGGCGAAAACTTCCTAGAGAAAAAGGCACAAGGTTTCATAACAGAGCAACCAGGGCCTCTCTGTGACAAAACGGCCCCTGCTCCAATCTCTGAAGCATCCACCTCAACCTGAAAGGGAAGTGAGACATCGGGCTGGCACAAAACAGGCGCCGAAGTAAACCGGCGTTTCAACTCCTGGAAAGCCTCCACGGCAGCAGGAGCCCAGTTAGCTACATCGGAGCCCTTCTTGGTCATATCCGTCAAAGGTTTCACAATGCTAGAAAAATTAGCGATAAAACGACGGTAGAAGTTAGCGAAACCCAAGAACTTCTGTAGACTCTTAACTGACGAGGGCTGAGTCCAATCAAGAATAGCTCGGACCTTGACTGGGTCCATCTCCACAGCAGAAGGGGAAAAAATGAACCCCAAAAAGGGAACCTTCTGTACACCAAAGAGACACTTTGAGCCCTTGACAAACAAAGAATTTTCACGCAAAATTTTAAAGACCAACCTGACCTGCTCCACATGCGAATCCCAATTATCAGAAAAAACCAAAATATCATCCAGATAAACAATCAAAAATTTATCCAGATACTTCCGGAAAATGTCATGCATAAAGGACTGAAAAACTGAAGGCGCATTGGAGAGCCCAAAAGGCATCACCAAGTACTCAAAATGACCTTCGGGCGTATTGAATGCGGTTTTCCATTCATCACCTTGCTTAATGCGCACAAGGTTGTACGCACCACGAAGATCTATCTTGGTGAACCACTTGGCACCTTTAATCCGGGCAAACAAGTCAGACAACAGCGGTAAAGGATACTGAAATTTGACAGTGATCTTATTTAAAAGCCGATAATCAATACAAGGTCTCAAAGATCCGTCCTTTTTTGCCACAAAAAAGAATCCCGCACCAAGAGGGGAAGAAGACGGACGAATATGTCCTTTCTCTAGAGACTCCTTGATATATGAACGCATAGCGGTATGTTCAGGTACCGACAGATTAAACAGTCTTCCCTTAGGAAATTTACTGCCTGGGATCAAATCTATAGCACAGTCACAGTCCCTATGAGGAGGCAGTGCACTGGACTCAGACTCACTGAAGACATCCTGATAATCAGACAAATACTCCGGAACTTCCGAAGGCGTAGAAGAAGCAATAGACACAGGCAGGGAATCCCCATGAATACCACGACAGCCCCAACTTGAGACTGACATAGCCTTCCAGTCCAGGACTGGATTATGGGTCTGTAACCATGGCAGCCCTAAAACAACCAAATCATGCATTTTATGTAAAACCAGGAAACGTATCACCTTGCGGTGTTCAGGAGTCATGCACATGGTAACCTGTGTCCAATACTGCGGTTTATTTGCTGCCAATGGCGTAGCATCAATACCCCTAAGAGGAATAGGATTTTCTAATGGTTCAAGAGTAAAACCACAGTGCTTAGCAAATGACAGATCCATAAGACTCAGGGCAGCACCTGAATCTACAAACGCCATGACAGGAAAAGACGACAGTGAGCAAATCAAAGTTACAGACAGAATAAATTTAGGTTGCAAATTACCAACGGTGACAGGACTAACAACCTTAGCTATACGTTTAGAGCATGCTGAGATAATATGTGTAGAATCACCACAGTAGTAGCACAAGCCATTCCGGCGTCTATGAATTTTCCGCTCATTTCTAGTCAGGATTCTATCACATTGCATTAAATCAGGTGTCTGTTCAGACAACACCATGAGGGAATTTGCGATTTTTCTATCACATTGCACCGAATTAGGTGTCTGTTCAGACAACACCATGAGGGAATTTGCGGTTTTGCGCTCCCGCAACCGCCGGTCAATTTGAATAGCCAGTGCCATAGTATCATTCAGACCTGTGGGAATGGGAAAACCCACCATAACATTCTTAATGGCTTCAGAAAGGCCATTTCTAAAATTAGCGGCCAGTACACACTCGTTCCAATGTGTCAGCACGGACCATTTCCGAAATTTTTGGCAGTACACTTCAGCCTCGTCCTGCCCCTGAGACATAGCCAGCAAGGCCTTTTCTGCCTGAATCTCAAGATTGGGTTCCTCATAAAGTAAACCGAGCGCCAGAAAAAACGCATTAATATCAGCCAATGCCGGATCTCCTGGCGCCAGCGAAAAAGCCCAATCCTGAGGGTCGCCCCGTAAGAACGAAATAACAATTTTTACTTGCTGAGCAGAGTCTCCAGATGAACAGGGTCTCAGGGACAAAAACAATTTACAATTATTCACAAAATTCCTAAACTTAAACCTGTCTCCGGAAAACAGTTCAGGAATCGGTATTTTAGGTTCTGACCTAGGATTACTGATAACATAGTCTTGTATGCCCTGCACACGAGTAGCCAGCTGGTCCACACTTGTAATCAAGGTCTGGACATTCATGTCTGCAGCAAGCATAGCCACTCTGAGGTAAAGGGGAAGAAGAAAAAAAAAAAAAAAACTCAGAATCTTCTTTCTTATAATCCCTCTTCTGCAATGCATTAAACATTTAATACAGGCCTGGCAAACTGTTATGACCCCAATGGCGAGGGTCTCAGAGGAACGTGGAAGTCTGCAGAATACAAAAATCCAGCTCATAGGGCAGTGGTAGCTGGGTTGACCATATATCTACTCCTAACGCCAACACTAGAAGTAGCCGGGGATCATTCCTACATTGATTCTAGATGACACGCTCCAGCCGGAGAATCTAGCTACCCCTAGTAGAGGAAAACAAAAGACCTTTCTTGCCTCCAGAGAAGGGGACCCCAAAGCTGGATAGAAGCCCCCCACAAATAATAACGGTGAGGTAAGAGGAAATGACAAACACAGAAATGAACCAGGTTTAGCACAGAGAGGCCCGCTTACTGATAGCAGAATAAAGAAAGGTAACTTATATGGTCAACAAAAACCCTATCAAAATCCACACTGGAAATTCAAGAACCCCCGAACCGTCTAACGGTCCGGGGGGGAGAACACCAGCCCCCTAGAGCTTCCAGCAAAGGTCAGGATATATATTTGGAACAAGCTGGACAAAAATACAAAACCAAAACAAAATAGCAAAAAGCAAAAAGCGGACTTAGCTGATATAACTGGAACCAGGATCAGTAGACAAGAGCACAGCAGACTAGCTCTGATAACTACGTTGCCAGGCATTGAACTGAAGGTCCAGGGAGCTTAAATAGCAACACCCTTAACTAACGACCCAGGTGCGGATAAAAGGAATGACAGAAAAACCAGAGTCAAAAAACTAGTAACCACTAGAGGGAGCAAAAAGTAAATTCACAACAGATCTCCCCCCCCTCATACTTACCGAGCCTCGCGGTGTCCGTCCATCTTCTTCATGGGCGCCGCCATCTTCCAAAATGGCGGGCGCATACGCAGTGCGCCCGCCGAATCTGCCGGCCGGCAGATTCGTTCCAGGTACATTTTGATCACTGTGATAAAACCTATCACAGTGATCAAAATAAAAAAAAAGTAAATGAACCCGCCCTTTATCACCCCCATAGGTAGGGACAATAATAAAAATAAAGAAAATATATTTTTTTTTTCTTCCCCCACTAGGGTTAGGGTTAGGGTTAGGGCTAGGGTTAGGGCTAGGGTTAGGGTTAGAATTAGGGTTAGAACTAGAGTTAGGGTTAGATTAGACTATGTGCACACATGGTGCGTATTTGGATGTGGATCCCCAGCGGATTGGCCGCTGCGGATTCGTAGCAGTTTTCCATCAGGTTTACAGTACCATGTAAACCTACTGAAAACCAAATCCGCTGTGCCCATGGTGCGGAAAATACCGCGCGGAAACGCTGTGTTGTATTTTCCGCAGCATGTCAATTCTTTGTGCGGATTCCGTTTTACACCTGCTCCTCAATAGGAATCCGCAGGTGAAATCCGCACAAAAAAACACTGGAAATCCACGGTAAATTCGCAGGTAAAATGCAGTGCCTTTTACCTGCGGATTTTTCAAAAATGGTGCGGAAAAATCTCACGAATCCGCAATGTGGGCACATAGCCTTAGGGTTAGGGTTGGAATTAGAGTTAGGGTTGGAATTAGGCTAGGGTTGGAAATAGGGTTAAGATTAGGCTTGTGGTTAGGGTTAGGGTTAGGGGTGTGTTGGGGTTAGGGTTGTGGTTAGGGTTGGGATTAGGGTTAGGGTTGGGATTAGGGTTAGGGGTGTGTTGGGTTAGGGTTGTGGTTAGGGGTGTGTTGGGGTTAGGGTTATATCTAGAGTTGGGATTAGGGTTTGGGGTGTGTTGGGGTTAGTGTTGGAGTTAGAATTGAGGGGTTTCCACTGTTTAGGCATATCAGGGGTCTCCAAACGCAACATGGCGCCACCATTGATTCCAGCCAATCTTGCGTTCAAAAAGTCAAATGGTGCTCCCTCCCTTCCGAGCCCCGCCGTGCGCCCAAACAGTGGTTTACCCCCACATATGGGGTACCAGCATACTCAGGACAAACTGGGCAACAATTATTGGGGTCCAATTTCTCCTGTTGCCCTTGCGAAAATAAAAAATTGCTTGCTAAAACATAATTTTAGAGGAATGAAAAAATATTTTTTATTTTCACGGCTCTGCGTTATAAACTTCTGTGAAGCACTTGGGGGTTCAAAGTGCTCACCACACATCTAGATAAGTTCCTTGGGGGGGTCCAGTTTCCAAAATGGGGTCACTTGTGGGGGGTTTCTACTCTTTAGGCACATCAGGGGCTCTGCAAATGCAACGTGACACCCACAGACCATTCCATCAAAATCTGCATTTCAAAACGTCACTGCTTCCCTTCCGAGCTTCGACGTGTGCCCAAACAGTGGTTTACCCCCACATATGGGGTACCAGCGTACTCAGGACAAACTGGACAACAACTATTGGGATCCAATTTCTCCTGTTAATCTTGCGAAAATAAAAAATTGCTTGCTAAAACATAATTTTTGAGGAAAGAAAAATTATGTTATATTTTCACGGCTCTGCGTTGTAAACTTCTGTGAAGCACTTGGGGGTTCTAAGTGCTCACCACATATCTAGATAAGATCCTTGGTGGGTCTAGTTTCCAAAATGGGGTCACTTGTGGGGGGTTTCTACTGTTTAGGCACATCAGGGGCTCTGCAAACGTAACATGATGCCCGCAGACCATTCCATCAAAGTCTGCATTCCAAAACGTCACTACTTCCCTTCCGAACCCCGGCATGTGCCCAAACAGTGGTCTACCCCCACATATGGGGTATCAGCGTACTCAGGAGAAACTGGACAACAACTCTTGGGGTCAAATTTCTCCTGTTACCCTTGGGAAAATTAAAAAATTATGGGCTAAAAAAATATTTTTGAGGAAAGAAAACACATTATTTTCACGGCTCTGCGTTATAAACTTATGCGAAGCACTTGGGGGTTCAAAGTGCTCACCACACATCTAGATAAGTTCCCTTGGGGGTCTAGTTTCTAAAATGAGGTCACTTGTGGGGAGTTTCCACTGTTTAGGCACATCAGGGGCTCTGCAAACGCAACGTGAGGCCCGCAGAGCATTCCATCAAAGTCTGCATTTCAAAACGTCACTACTTCCCTTCCGAACCCCGACGTGTGCCCAAACAGTGGTTTACCCCCACAAATGGGGTATCAGCGTACTCAGGACAAACTGGACAACAACATTTGGGTCCAATTTCTCCTGTTACCCTTGGGAAAATAAAAAATTCCAGGCTAAAAATAATTTTTGAGGAAAGAAAAATTATTTTTTATTTTCACAGCTCTGCGTTATAAACTTCTGTGAAGCACCTGGGGGTTTAAAGTGATCACTATGCATCTAGATAAGTTCCTTGGGGGTCTAGTTTCCAAAATGGGGTCACTTGTAGGGGAGCTCCAATGTTTAGGCACACAGGGGCTCTCCAAACGCGACATGGTGTCCGCTAACGATTGGAGCTAATTTTCCATTCAAAAAGTCAAATGGCGCGCCTTCCCTTCCGAGCCTTGCCGTGCACCCAAACAGTAGTTTACCCCCACATATGAGGTATCTGCGTACTCAGGAGAAATTTCCCAACAAATTTTAGGATCCGTTTTATCCTGTTGCCCATGTGAAAATGAAAAAATTGAGGCTAAAAGAAATTTTGTGTGAAAAAAAAGTTATTTTTTCATTTTTACGGATCAATTTGTGAAGCATCTGAGGGTTTAAAGTGCTCACTATGCTTCTAGATAAGTTCCTTGGGGGTCTAGTTTCCAAAATGGGGTCACTTGTGGGGGAGCTCCAATGTTTAGGCACGCAGGGGCTTTCCAAACGCGACATGGTGTCCGCTAACGATGGAGATAATTTTTCATTCAAAAAGTCAAATGGCGCTCCTTCCCTTCCGAGCCTTACCATGTGCCCAAACAGTGGTTTACCCCCACGTGTGAGGTATCGGTGTACTCAGGAGAAATTGTCCAACAAATTTTAGGATCCACTTTATCCTGTTGCCCATGTGAAAATGAAAAAATTGAGGCTAAAATAATTTTTTTGTGAAAAAAAGGACTTTTTCATTTTTACAGATCAATTTGTGAAGCACCTGGGGGTTTAAAGTGCTCACTATGCTTCTATATAAGTTCCTTGGGGGGTTTAGTTTCCAAAATGGGGTCACTTGTGGGGGAGCTCCAATGTTTAGGCACACGGGGGCTCTCCAAACGCGACATGGTGTCCGCTAAAGATTGGAGCCAATTTTTCATTCAAAAAGTCAAATGGCGCTCCTTCCCTTCCGAGCCCTGCCGTGCGCCCAAACAGTGGTTTACCCCCACATATGAGGTATCAGCGTACTCAGGACAAATTGGACAACAATGTTCGTGGTCCAGTTTCTCCTCTTACCCTTGGGAAAATAAAAAAATTGTTGCTAAAAAATCATTTTTGTGACTAAAAAGTTAAATGTTCATTTTTTCCTTCCATGTTCCTTCTGCTGCTGTAAAACATCTGAAGGATTAATAAACTTCTTGAATGTGGTTTTGAGCACCTTGAGGGGTGCAGTTTTTAGAATGGTGTCACTTTGGGGTATTTTGAGCCATATAGAACCCTCAAACTGACTTCAAATGTGAGGTGGTCCCTAAAAAAAATGGTTTTGTAAATGTTGTTGTAAAAATTAGAAATCACTGGTCAAATTTTAACCCTTATAACTTCCTAGCAAAAAAAAATTTTGTTTCCAAAATTGTGCTGATGTAAAGTAGACATGTGGGAAATGTTATTTATTAACTATTTTGTGTCACATAACTCTGGTTTAACAGAATAAAAATTCAAAATGTGAAAATTGCGAAATTTTCAAAATTTTCGCCAAATTTCCATTTTTTTCACAAATAAACTCAGAAATTATCAACCTAAATTTACCACTAACATGAAGCCCAATAAGTCACGAAAAAACAGTCTCAGAACTGCTAGGATCCGTTGAAGCGTTCCTGAGTTATTACCTCATAAAGGGACACTGGTCAGAATTGCAAAAAACAGCCAGGTCATTAAGGTCAAAATAGGCTGGGTCATGAAGGGGTTAAAAAAACTCCATTTGAAAATGGCACCCGTTGGCTAATCTCCGATTCTCTCCACCTTCGGGTTTTCACTAAGAAACTTCTTCCCGCCGTTGGCGTTGTATTTCGCGCCTGCACATTAAAGTGAAATCTCGCGCCTGCGCATTATGCTTTGCCCAACTGTGGGCATAGCATACAGTACATCATTGCGCATGCGCGAGTTTTCACTGTAACCTCTGTGCCCCGGAAGTCAGCATATGCAAATTGTGTTTTCCTGGAAGCCGGTAAACTTAGATAGATAGATAAGCGATTTTGTCACAAAACTTACGCTAGCAGTCCTGGATGGGAAAAGTTTACTGGCATCCAGGAAAACACAATTTGCATATGCTGACTTCCGGGGCACAGAGGTTACAGTGAAAATCAGCGCATGCGCAATCATGTATTGTATACTTTGCCCACTGTTGGACAATACATACTGCGCATGCGCTAGTGCCTAATGCACTGCGCAACCGCCAAAAATGAGTGCGATCTGTGCTATTCACAGATCGAGTTACGTCTGACACACTGAGGAGCAGGGGGAGAGACAGCGATTTGGCAACGCCCATTGGACCGGACCGGGGTGATTGACAGGGGAAAACGCCGAGTTTACAAAGGTATTTTGGCAGCAAAGGTGGGGAATCAGAGGATAATAAAAGCACTATTGTAAAGCACACCTCAGGCCCTATTGAACGCTATTTTTAGCTCATATTGAAAAAAACGGAGTGACAGGTTCCCTTTAATAATAGTCTTGTTGCTATGAAATGTTATAATCTTTCTTTATGTTAATGATTTCTTCCAAGCTCCAGAGCTTGCGGTGCCTGAAAGAAATCCCTGCCTCCTGTCTTCATTGAAATACCTACCCTTCCCAGCAGTGTTAGTTACGGCCCTGGAATCCTGCGCCTGAGCCTTGCACTCCCTCAGAAATACATACCTCATCCTCCTTTCTGTGGGCGCTGTACACAGGGATCTTCTGCGCTGGCATTGGTGACTCCCACTCCTGTGACCTCTGGTGTGCACGCCGATAAGGTGCTCTTCCCACTTCCTCCCTGCATAGTTATCACCATGTACACATGGTTCCTAGTGATGACTGTGCAGGGAGGAAGTGGGGAGAGCATATTACAATGAAGATAGGAGGCAGGGATTTCTTCCAGGCACTGCACGCCCCAGAGCCTTGGAAGAAATCATTAACATAAAGAAAATAACATTACTTAGCAACAAGACCATTAATATGAGGCATACAGGTAGGAATAGCTTAACATTTCTAGCACCTGTATGCCCATATTAATAGGTAATATATGTCCCAAGGGTTGACAGATTCCCTTTAAAGTTGTTACCTACAATGAAAAATACAGACAGGTAGTGGGGGCACTTCTATGCATAGCAACTCTGACTCAACCAGATATCTCAGCAACAATTGGAAATCTCTGCAGATATGTGGAAAAAATGGGACAAAAAGACTGGAGTGCCGTTAAGAGTGTTATTCAATATTTGAAAGAGACTCAAGACATAAATTTAACGATATCTGCAACAGAACATTTTAAACTCACAGGCTATGTGGATGCAGACTGGGCTGGTGACTTAAGGTATCATAAATCGACAAGTGGCTATTTGTTTAAGCTTTGAGAGAGTTCAATTTCTTGGTCTAGCAGAAAACAGGTGTCTGTAGTCTTGTCATCTACAGAAGCAGAGTATGTGTCAGCAGCCCATATAAGTCAAGAGGTCATTTGGTTTAACCAATTGTTAGCCAATCTTGGTAAGCCATCAACTCAACCGATGGTGAGAGTAAGAGGTTCAATGCGAGAACTAAACACATTGACATTAAACATCGTCACCTGCGTGATGCGATACAACGTGGTGTAATTGAGTTTGTTTATTGCAGGACTGGCCAGATGATAGCTGATGTTATGACAAAGCCACTTCCAAGAGCTAAATTTGAAGAATTCAGAACCACTATGAGACTAAGTAGTTGTTGAGTGAGGGTGATGGAATAATGTTTATTATTACATATATTGCATCAACTACTATTTGCTACTGTTTAACAGAGAGAGAATTTCTGTCTTCAGCAATACTCTTATATTACCAATTATGCATTGTTAAAAAAAAAAAAAAACTAAAAAAAAAACAGGAAGTTCCTGTACTCACTGTGTGTGTAGCTGGAGCACACTTTTACTTTCACTTTGCAAGTTGACAGACAACATGTTAAGATCCTAAGCTATAAGAAATACCAGTTGTAAGCTGCTATCTTTGTTCCTGAATAAATATATATTCACTGTTAAACATCTGGATAATACAGAGATTAATCCGCTGCCAACAGATTTATTGGCTTTACAGATGAACAAATTGCATTAATCACATTTTGGTATAATTGTGTTAAAACTGTGCAATAGTACAAGTGACTTAGGGTACATTTACAGTCCATGACTATTATGGACAAGAGATAGAAATGTTGGTTTCACTTATAATTGTGCAATCTAAACAGCCTGCCCATCACCTGACAAACGAGCAAAATGCTCATTTGTCAGGTGACATGATTCTTCTGGTTTACCCAAAAGATGGTCGTTCTTGGCAGTGCAACATCCTAATGTACACAGGACCTGCACTGCCGAGAGTAATGGCAGCCTATTACAGTTCATTCAGTGCCATCTGAAGCTGGGTCGGCCTATTTAAAAATATATTAAATGACTGCCAACCTGAAAATCTGTTGCTGGTCGATAGTCTAACGCTGCACATCACAAATTATAAAAGTGCCTTTGTCAGTTTTTCTTTGTAGAATGGGACAGAATCAGCAGAAAGAAGAGAATTAAATGAAAGCTATTTTGTACTGCGGATGGCTTAGATAAGGCAGGATAGTGGCACTGAACCCTATATACAGTATATGGATATGGCTCTGTGTGACAGCCCCTGTTACTCTCCTTGTGAGGAGGGGAGGTGTACCCCATCAATTCTTGAAGACTAATAATCTTTAGCATATTTATGCCAATTGACTCCCATTCAGTGCAGCTGTCGTAGATCATAAAGCACCCACATGACTCACTTTGACAAAATGAAAATAATTATAAACTTGTTGAAATTCCATTTTGCTCTCATTCTTTTGAGCCCACTTCTTGGTTGGGATGCTTTAATATAAGTACACAATGAATGAACAAATAAGTAATGTGAATAATAATAAAATAAATAATAATCAAGTACCTTGATCCCATCTTGCCAGGATCACAGTTTAGACATGTTCCACTCTCTCGTCTGCATGCCTCTTCCCCAAGACACTTTGGACATTTCTGTGTACAGTTCTCTCCATAATATCCCGCTGAACAAAGCAAATCACAACGCGTTCCCATCCAGCCAGACTCACAGGACCCACAGGAGCCATCAAAAGGGGAGCACGAGTGGCCCGCTTTGCATCTTCCACAGCTAGTAAATCCAGCACAATAAAAATGAAATATTATTCATGATACTGGGAAAACATTTATTAACAAAGGTTTAATGTCTGACCACTGAATGAAGCAACTCTATCTGTATTTCTCAGGAGTTATAAGTACCAGAATTATCATTTTAATCTAAATGACCATTGTCCTTTGACAGTTTCTTCACTATTTAGCAGAGAGGGAATTCCTTCAGTGGTAATCAACACTGTCAACACTAAAATAAAGCTTCTGTGCCTATAAACACGTTACTGTATTTTAACAATGCATTTTATTGGTTTAAGCTCCCATACACGAAAGGCCATGTGCACACGTTCAGGATTTTTTGCGTTTTTTTCGCGTTTTTTCGCCATAAAAACGTGATAAAAACGCGAAAAAAACGCTAACCTATGCCTCCTATTATTTACAGTGTATTCCGCATTTTTTGTGCAAATGTTGCGATTTTTTCCGTGAAAAAATCGCATCGCGGAAAAAAAAGCAACATGTTCATTAAAAATGCGGAATTGCGGGGATTCCGCACACCTAGGAGTGCATTGATCTGCTTACTTCCCGCACGGGGCTGTGCCCACCATGCGGGAAGTAAGCAGATTATGTGCGGTTGGTACCCAGGGTGGAGGAGAGGAGACTCTCCTCCACGGACTGGGCACCATATAAGTGGTAAAAAAAAAAGAATTAAAATAAAAAATAGTGATATACTCACCTTCGATGTCTTCCCGCCTCTCAGGTGCATGCTGCCGCTTCGGTTTCTGTAGCTGGTGTGCGGTGAAGGACCTGCGATGACGTCACGGTCCTGTGATTGGTCGAGACCGGTCATGTGACCGCTCACGTGACCGCGACGTCATGGAAGGTCCTGCGCGCACACACCATCTATACGGAACGGACGCCGCTGAGGTCTGCAGGTGAGTATAAGCATTTTTTTTATTTTTTTTATTATTTTTAAACATTCTATCTTTTACTATAGATGCTGCATAAGCTGCATCTATAGTAAAAAGTTGGTCACACTTGTCAAACAGTATGTTTGACAAGTGTGACCAACCTGTCAGTCAGTTTTCCAAGCGATGCTACAGATCGCTTGGAAACTTTAGCATTCTGCAAGCTAATTACGCTTGCAGAATGCTAAAAAAAAACGTGAAAAAAACGCAAAAAAAAACGCAAAAAAAAAATGCGGATTTCTTGCAGAAAATTTCCGGTTTTCTTCAGGACATTTCTGCAAGAAATCCGGACGTGTGCACATACGCTTAGGGTAAAGTCAGTTAAATCCAATGATATTGGCAGGATCAACCTACTGTCCAATATACAACCCTAAATCCAAAAAGATGGATTTGAAATGTAAAGAAAATAGGAAAGTAATGATTTAGACATCTTTTATAACCATATTTTATTCATAACATAACGTAGGACACAGATCAGAAGGTGAATGTTACAATTTTTTCCATTTCACTTGAAAAAATTTACTTATTTATAAATTGATGGCAGCAACGCATCTTGGAAAAAATTGGGACAGGGCCATGTCTAGCATTCTGGACCATCCTATCCTCTTTTTATAACAGTATGTAAACATCTGAGAAGTCCGGAGACCAATTGCTTGAGTTTTGGGAGAGGAATTTTGTCCCTTTCTTGTCTGATTTAGGATTCTGGCTGCTCCTGGATCTACTTTGCCATATTTTTAATTTCATGATGAACCAAATGTTTTCTATTGGTGAAAGGTTGGACTGTACTTGGCAGCCAGGTCATCAGCTGAACTCTTCTTCTGTGGTGCGATACTGTTGTGATGGATGCAGTATGTGGGTTAGAATTGTCTTACTGAAAGGTCTTCCCTGAAATAAACGTTGGCTGGATGGGAGCATTTGTTTTCTGAAACTTCTATATAATGCTATGCAATGATGGTGCCTTTCAAGCTGTGTAAGCTGGTCATGCAATAGGCACTAACGAAACTGCATGACATTTACCTCAGTCCATTTTAAGTGAGCTTTGGCCCAGAGAAAATGACAGCAATTCCGGATTGTGTTGATATATGGCTTCTTCTTTGTATGATAGAGCTTGATCTTGCATTTGTGGATTGCATGGCTAACTGTGTTTTCAATGTTTTCTAGAAGTATTCCTGAGTCATTGCACTGATTTTCATGACCAAATCATGCCTGTTTTTAATGCAGTACACCCTGGAGGCCCGTAGATCATGAGCAGCTTTGTCCCCTTCATGCACATGTATTTCTGCAGAATCTCTGAATCTTTGATGCTATCATGTATTGCAGATGGTGGAATATTCAAAATCTTTATGCAGCACCCCAGAGTCCTGGTTGTTGCAGTAATGTCGTTCTTCCACCAGGGGGAGTGATATTACGTCTGATGGCAATAAAGGAGATCTTCCTACCAGGTATCACAAACCATATACCACGCTTCACACTCCAGTCCACCAGGGGGAGCCTTGCTCCTATCTACTAGGGCACTCCTCACAATAGGGTAAAACTGGTGGGCTGGATAAAAAGTGAGAGAGAAGCTGACTGGGCTTTGCCCAGGCAACACCTGTCAGGCAGACAGGGGGAAAGGAGGAACATCGGAGCTGCAGACAGAGGGTCCCTGACAGGGGTGGGATCCTGCCAGAGGCCTAGATAGAAGGCTACGGAGCAGTGCCTGCCCCACGTGCAGCAGCATCCTAAGAAAGGACACGAAGAGAATTGTGTTGTAGAGGGTGAGAAACGAAGTCATAGCACAAGGAGATAAAACCAGAAGGAGTTCTGCCCTGTAATAGGCTGCCTCCTTCTGAGGCGCAGAAGCCGGTGGCCGGAACACCGAGGGAGCAACCGTCTCCAAGCCTTGCTGCGCGACCTTAATACCCAGGAGGCACGGTGGAAACTGTGGGGGTCGGGGCATCTCTAGGGTACCTGTAAAAAAAACCTCAGGCCATCAGTCATACGGGTTTGTCCTATCCACACCATCTGAGGGACAGAGAGGAAGACATAACATCTAGAACATCTACAACAGTTGTGAGGACCTTACCGAGAAGCTCAGCAGGGAGGTACTACAACACACAGGCGCTAGAGGAAGGCTATTGATTTCCACCTGGATAAGGGGAATCTGGATTTGCCTTCAAACCGGCTGGACTCTGCCTACCCTGTGGTCTGTACCCTGGGCTGTGGATGCTGAAGCCTCCAGTAAAGGTAAAGAGACTGCAACCTTGTGTCCTCGTTATTCACTGTGCCTTACATCATCCACTATCACCACCTACACTTCTGGGAAGCCCTGGGGATACACTTCACCTGTGGGAAGGTATACCATCTAGCTGCCATCACATCACCCCAGCGGACCCCTAAGCAGCGTCAGTCACCCTGACCGAATACCACAGGTGGCGTCACGAACATTATCCCTTTAAAGACCTTTCCCTTTTAGTACGGAGGTCCCTAGGGCCACGGACCGGGTCAGCCACCGTGACATCCCCCTTGAAAACCGAAGGGCCTGGCTCCGAGTACCCCACTGTCCTACTGGAGGCGCTCCATTTACAATTTTATGTTGGGGAACACTTTTCTGAAATTGTTCCACAAGTTTTAGATGTAGTTGTTCATAGAGAACCTCTGACCATCTTTGCTTCTGAGAGACTCTGCCTCTCTGACACGGTCTTTTTATACACAGTCATGTGATTAGTGGATAGTTGACCCTCTAGCTGTTTTTCATTAGTACTATTTACTTCTCCAGCCATTTCTTGACCCAGTCCCAACTTTTACTTGAGATATGTTACTGCCATCAATTTCTAAATGAGTACATTTTTTCAAATAACATTGAAAAATGTCCAACATTCACCTTCTGATCTGTGTTCTATGTTCTGCGCTCAATAAAATAAGGCTATAACAGATTTCTACATAAGTGCATTCTTGTTTTCTTCACATTTTACACAATGTTCTAACTTTTTTAAAATTGGGGTTGTATATGGGTTCTCCCGACTCTCTCCCAACATGACGGTGAGAGCAAGAAAAGTTTAACCTGCTAAATTTCAGTGGCTGATGCTTTTGTTTTCTCTTAAGATAGTCTTCCACCAGATCATTCTGGAAATTGCATTCTCATTGAGAATATAAGAGCACTAAGCAGAGCAAAGTGCTCCTGTATATGAGGGTGTTGGGGGAGATAGCTGTTGGCCAAACCATTCTTTAGCTACCACCTATCTAATTGTCCAGAGTTCATTAGGCTCTGAACACATCTGCATATGAAATTCTGCTTTTCTTTTCCTTTAAAAGACCAAAAAGTGAAAATGTAAGCAGGGGACAGTTCTCTCACATGATGGTCATTAGAGGTGCATGACTAACCACATTGACTATAATAGCACACCCCCTGATGAAGCAACGAAAAAGCGAAACGTACGTCGGGGATAGGGAGACGGCGTTCTGCTACAACTATACTAATGGGTAATTGTTGCCATATTTAACCTAATTTTCTCTGTCACCATCCTTTTTCTATGCAGTTATGGTTGTTACCATTGGTTATTATGAATTAACTGTCACTGTTTTACCCCTATTTTGCACACTACTTATGTGTTTACCTGTCTATATTTGTTATTTAATTTTTTCAATAAAATACATATTTTTATTCATTAGCATGAACTCAGTTTTTTTTTTTCATTTTCTGAACATTGACTGTAGTAGGGTCTATTGGTTTATCTCCATGGTATCCATTGCATTCTGCAATATATTCCTCCAGTACAGATGGCAGGATCTGTGACGGAGGTAGATGTGGTCAGAGCCATATAATCCTTCTGATTTCAGTCTGCTTCACAAATATCAAATAAAGGTTTGTATTAATATTAATGGAGCATAGTCTCTACTGCATATGAATAAATGCCAACAAATGAATTCATTAGGAGAGATTTATTGTATACATTTGCCATTTGAATCATTAAATACCTGTCCTGACATGGTCTTTCATCTACCGAGTGCTGTTAATAATGTACGGTATATTAATTCCTTCCTGCATTGAAACTTTATGATATACAGCAGAGGTCTCCAAGTAAGATGCCCCCACTAATAAAGACGGCACTTGTTTTGCAGTACATTTGTGACATTTCTAGTAGGCCTAAAGCATATGCATTCTTTGGAAAACAAGCTGTTCTGCAGTACTTGGCAGTGCTGCTACACAATGAATCAAGCTGCTCTCTGCAGCCCTGTTCAAAGATTTAACATCACCAGCATTGGGGAAAAGAAAAGCTGTGTCGGACCCCACCAATCTTATATTGATAACCTATTCTATGGACAGTAAGGATCAGTATGTAGTGACTGGCCAGTCCTTTTAATGTTTCATTGGGTTTAGTCTGGTGTTGATGCATTACTGTCATTACATTGAATCATGCAGTTGATTATGACAGTGAATATAAGCAATCGGCAAGCACCTGCTGGGAATATACATCCCTTGCTACCTCTTGTCATACCTTTTCTCACATTTGGGTCCGTAATATCCAGCAGGACAGCGTTCTGTACATCTTTTTCCTTGGTGTCCTGTGTAACATTCACAGTGGCCACTTTTGGAGTTGCATTTGCCATTCACACAGTCACATCGGTGTTCACATCCCTGACCGTACCATCCTTCTAGACACATGCAATTTCCGTTTGTTCGTAGACATGGAGATTTGTTGCAACTACATTTTATACTGCATCGATTTCCCCACCAGCCGCTGTGACATATACATTGTCCATTAGTCTGATTGCAGTAGGAAGTCTCCAGGTTGCACAGACATTGTTTATTGCAGTGCTGAGCCCACCAGCCTGGCTCACACTTACACAATCCAGTGAGCTGGTCACAGGTCCCGTGCAGACCGCAGTGGCAGGAGTTCTGACAAGTAAGCCCCCATTGCTTAGCATTGCATGTACATTTGCCAGTCACCCCATCACACTTTCCATTGGGATGACATGAACAAGTCTGCTTGCAGTCTGAACCCCAGTACTGATCAGGGCATGCTGCAAAGTGAAAAAGAAAATGTTAATTACATTTTTGTATCAGATTGAAACCAAACAATTTTAAGGCTTTACTTCACACATATCTCTACAATGCACCAGTCAGCTATAACATTTTCATATTCAAGGTGTTAACTTCATATTCCCAAGATCTGAATTCAATTGAGTAGTGTCAGGATGCAGTGACGTTCCACCAATGGTTGTAGGTCATCCAGCTGATATAGGCCCTGTAAGCTGGGGGAACTCGGCTGCAAACAACACTGCCTGGCATCTGTCCACTTCTCCTGATACCTGATGTATGGCAGAAATCAGGAGAAGTTGTAGTGAGCAGGCTGACACAATGAGTCCTGCTCCATACCTGGAGAGTGCCATTAGCTGCTGTGATTAAAGCTAGTTCTGATTGCATCAGTTTAACCCCCTTAGATGCTATGGTGAGCAGCAAGCCCCATTTTGCTAGAAAAAAAAATTTGTCTGCATCAAAATGGTGGCGGTGGCGGCTACTGCGCAGGAGCCGCCGGTGCCATTTTGATCCAAATTTAGTCTCCAGCAAAATAGCAGCAGAGGCAGCTGCTCAGTAGCATGTATCGGAACGCGATAGAGGTACTGCACAGGCGCGCCGCCAGCGCCCTTTTACTAAAGAAAAAAATGTTGAGCTCCATCAAAATGGTACCGGTGTCCCCTGATCAGTAGCCGTCACCGCCGCCATTTCAAATGGCAATAGATACTACAGTGCAGGTGCCGCTAGCGCCATTTTGATTAATCCAATTTTTTTCTCCAGCAAAATGGCGTCGGCGGTGCTTGCGCAATAGCATCTATCACAACGGAACAGATGCTACTGCGCAGGCGCCGCCAGCGGCATCATTTTGATGACTTTTTTTTCCTCAGCACAATACTATATGACGCAGCTAGCATGCGAAAGAAGGTGCTCTGGTCAGATAAGATCACAGTAGAACATTTTGAGCTAAATTCCAACACTATGTCTGGCAGAAAACCAACACTATATATCACCATGAAAACAACATCCTACAATCAAACATGGTTGTCGCAGCATCATGCTGTGGGGATGCTTTTCTTCAGCAGAGACAGGGAAGCTTGTCAGAGTTGATAGGAAGATGAATGCAGCTGAGTAAGCGGGATACAGGGCAATCTTTGAGAAAAACCTGTTAGAGGCTGCAAAAGACTTGAGACTGGGTTGTAGGGTCCCCTTCCAGAAGGACAATGACCCAAAGCATACTGCCAGAGCTATGATGGAAAGGTTTACATCTAAGCATATTTATGTATTTGAGTGGCCCAGTCACAGTCCAGACCTAAATCTTATTGAGAATATGTGGCAAGACTTGAAAATTGCTGTTCATAGAAGCTCTGCATCCAATCTCACTGAGCTAGAGATAGTTTGGAAAGAAGAATATGCAAAAAATTCAGCCTCCAGATGTAAAAAACTGGTAGAGACATACCCCAAAAGACTGGCAGCAGTAATTGCAGCAGAAGGTGGTCTTACAAAGCTTAGACTCAGGAGAGCTGAATACAAATACACGTTACAATTTTCAGATTTATGTTTTTTAAATATCTAAAAACTATGTATCATTTCCTTTACACTTCACAAACACTTGCTACTTTGTGTTGGTATATCACATAAATTCCCAATAAGATACGTTTAAGTTCGTGGGTGTAATGTGAAAAAATGTGGAAAAGTTCACAGGATATGAATACTTTTTCAAGGCACTGTACATATGCTTCAGTGTTTTGGTTTTGAGTGGTGGGGAGCAGCAGAACATAAGCCTTGTCTAATAGTAACTTCATATGGTATGGGAAAAGTCTGCAGTGTAATCCTCCTGAGTAGAGTAAGTTCGCACAGGGCGTTTTTCCAGGGGTTTTTTTCTGCAGCAAAACCTGATCTTCTTGGCAGTAAAGAAGCTGCGGCAAAAATGCAGGTTTTGTGCGTTTTTGGTGTGTTTTTTGTCTCTTTGTCCATGCTAATGTCCATTGCCTTTCTGCAGTAAAAACGCTGCAAATAATGATACCTGCATTTTTGCTGCATTTTTTCTGCGATTTTGCTGTGCTTTTTCAACACCTGTTCAAAGCCAATGGGTGAAAAATGCAGCAAAAACGCAGAAAGAAGTGACATGCTCTATGTCCAAAAAAAGCAGCAAAGCACAAAATCCTGATGACACAAAAAACAATGTGTGTGCATCAGATTTCTGAAATCTCATAAGCTTTGCTGGTACTGTAAAAAGCAGCTGAAAATTTGCATTAAAAAACGCGCTGTGTGAACTTAGGCTACTTTCACACTAGCGTTAACTGCAATACGTCGCAAATGCGTCGTTTTGCCGAAACTACGCATCCAGCAAAAGTTCTTGCTGGATACGTTTTTTCGTCATAGACTAACATTAGCGACGCATTTGCGACGCATTGCCAAACGGTGCGTCCGTTTTGCGACGCTTGGGCGTGTGGTAGCGGACCGTCGGGAGAAAAAAACGTTACATGTAACGTTTTTTGCTCCCGACGGTCCGCTTTTTCCGACCGCGCATGCGCGGCCGGAACTCCGCCCCCACCTCCCCGCACTTCCCCGCACCTCACAATGGGGCAGCGGATGCGTGGGCAAAATGCATCCGCTGCCCCCGTTGTGCGGCGGAGACCACGCTAGCGTCGGGAACGTCGGCCCGACGCACGGCGACGGGTTGTTCCCGACGCTAGTGTGAAAGTAGCCTTACCCTAAAGATCTAAAGTACATTGCATTGTGCAGCAGATTTACAGATGATGGTATACCATTTTTTGGCAACATTTCTAGAATGGTAGAGTATGGAGTATTTATGAATGACACCAGATATGTACATGTAAGCCAATTTCAGAGGATACAATCCACAGCATTTATCAAATGTGCATTCATCTTCATTTATTTCTGCATATCAGGCACATGGAAGTGTACTTTACCTACAGCCGTTTCGCATGTGAATATACTTTTTCAAGGCCTCATATACATGTAAACTAAGTCTGCATTTATAGATTACAAATCTGTGGCTGTACTTACGTGAATAGCAATCAGCACCAAAGAAACCTGGTTTACAACCACATACTCCTGGTCTTAGGCAAACTTCATCTGTTTTGCAGGCATCTTCCCCTTCACAAATTGCTGGGGTGAAAGAAAAGTCGCAATTAAAAAAGAGTCCAATTCAATATAGTTCTTATAAATATATTAAAAGGGTTATTTCATGTTGGAAAGTGAATTAGACCGTAATGTGTTAATACATTATATTGCTGCAGGTACGGACTGGGGATGAAATTCAGCCCTGGCATTTGAAATCACACAGGCCCTTGTTGTCCCCATCCCGATTAACCAGATGGGATATATTACTAATATTACCCTGGATGGAGGAAAGGAAGATTTACTACAAGACCAATATTTCTAATGATACCCGTGGCCTGCTGGGGTAAGTGATGGAGTCGGCGACTTTGTGCTCCGTCACAAATCTTAACAGTATGGGTGTCTTGAGAACACAGATTCTGTTAAAATGTAGCAGACAAGGCAGCCCATGACCAGACAGGCCCTTCTGGCATTTACCACAATTACCAGATGGCCAGTCCGGCCCTGCCTTGCTGTCAGTCATAATAGTTCTGCTGCGCAAATGACACAGCACAACCAGGGCATATGGACATCTTAGAGAGTAGTCTCCATATCTGTTTGTGGCATGTTGCTTTGTGAATTACTGCCTGCCTTATTACTATATTATTATTGCATTATAATAAGAGGAATCAGGGAAGGACACATCATTGGTGCAACTACTGCAGCTCCACAGGGGCCTACATCCAACTAAACTGCAAGCACCTTCTCTCACAAACATTCTCCATTTCATTTGAAAAAAATAACTTATTTAGAAATTGATGGCAACAAACATCACAAAAAAGTTTAGACATGGTTAAAAAAAGGTTTGAAAAGTAAGTGAAACTAATAGTGAAAGTGAAAGTGAAAAACAGCCATAGGGTCAATTTTTAAAGGTTATGACTGTGTATAAAAAATTATGTTAGATAGGCCGGAGACACACTGGTGCGAGATACGGCCGAGTCTCGCTGGTTAAAAGCAAGCTGTGGCACCTGCACTCCGGAGCGGAGCGTGCAGCTCCATGTATTGCTATGCAGCTGCACGCTCTGCTCCGGAGTGCAGGTGCCACAGCTTGCTTTTAACCAGCGAGACTCGGCCGTATCTCGCAGCAGTGTGTCTCCGGCCATAGGCAGAGTCTCTCAGAAGCAAAGCTTCAATGGGTGTCTTTTACCAAAAAATTGGATGGGAAACTAATTCCAATTCAAGCTGAGATTAAGCAGAAAAAAAGAGACAAATTTTTGCGGGACAAAAATGACTACGATTCTGGACAGTTTTTTTCTTGGCACAAACAACAAAGAGAGAGTCGGACATTTGCTTCCAATATGGGGCAATTAAACAACAAGAGGCGAAAATATAAAAAACGGAATCAATATCGCCGTAAAGACTACTTAACAACAGAGTCAGACTCTAGTTTGAGTGAAGGAGGAGCCATGAGCTTGGAACAAACAGAAGGATTGACCTCTGAGGCAACTGTGACTACGGCACCCCCTTTAGAAGACGCACTCGTCGGGGGAAGAGGAAGCAGAGAATATACACCCAGCGGGAGATACAAGAGAAAGAATGTCTCCTGGAGACAGGGACATTAGTACCTGTACCACCTGAGGACTGCGTTATTAATTTAACGGATCGCATATTAGAACCAGCGCAATTAAATTTACTAGCCAAAGGCCTTAATTATTGTGTCCCAGATAAATTTGATTTCCCGGAATTTCAGATTGATCTATTTAAGGGTATCAGAAAAATACATCTCTATAAGGCCTTCCTTTCTGGTACCAGTACTAACACTGTTCTGGAAGGAGAACGCCCATGTAAAATAGGACCTTTAGGCTTCCTTGCGGGACCTACCGAGGAAGCACTTGCCGACTTTCATGAGGATGCCGTTCTATTGATGGGTCTGGGAGAGCAGGTTACCTTACATAGTGAGGTTTCACCTGAAGATCTCACCCCTTTTGTTGGGGGTGTCCCATCAACATATATGCAACAAACATCTCCGGGAAATATGGCAGACTTATTCGAAACTTTAGTTTTAAAGGATATTGAGGCACTAGTGTACAAAAGGGCACCGCATAATCTATGTGCCGCAGAAAGGGCCGCATTATAGCAGGTTGGTCTGATGTCATCATACGCCCGGCCGACAAGGGGGGTAAGACTGTACTATTACCTAGGGAGGTATACCTATTGGAAGCTGGTCGGCAACTCTCGGCTAGGGATACCTACTGCAGGTTGCTGAGTGACCCTACAAATAAATTTAAAAGTGAATTACAATCTTTTCTTAGGGTCTCAGTTGAACGGAGAATTATAACTCAGAAAAAAGCTGAGAAGCTTTTCCCACAGTTTCCGACCAAGCCATACTGGTATTACCTCCCTAAGGTACATAAATCAGTCACCCAACCCCCCCCGGTAGACCAATTGTGTCAGGGTTGGGATCCTTAACTGAACCGCTCTCCCAATACTTAGAATGGCTTTTGCATCCCCTGCTCCGCTCTGTTCCGTCCTACACCAGGGACACTGACTCGTTTTTGAATCATATCCGTGATTTTGCGTGGCAGCCGGGGTTCTCCATGGCATCCATTGATGTGGTCAATCTTTACACCAGCATTCCACAGCGTTTGGGGGTTGACACTATCAGGCGTGTTTTAAACACTACTGATATGAGTGGTGCCTTCATTGATTTTGTATGTGAGGGGTTAACTTTCATCCTCACCCACAATGCTTTTACTTTTTTGGAGACCTGGTATCTCCAGACCACTGGGACTGCCATGGGGACCCCGGTTGCATGCACTTTCGCCAATTTATATTTGGCGGTTTTTGAGGAAGATTTCGTTTACTCCGAAAGGAACGTCTTCCTGAAACATATTAGACTTTTTTTAAGATATGTCGACGATGTCTTCCTGGTGTGGGACGGAACTGAGGAGGCTTTTGGAGAGTTTGTGGACTATCTCAATGTCACCAGCAATATGGGGATGCGCTTCACCTCCGTATTTGGGAGAGAAAAATTAGAGTTCTTGGACGTGTCCGTTACAATTCAGGATGGGGAAATTTGTACATCCATTTACCGAAAACCTACTGCCTCTAAAGCTCTTCTACACTATAACAGTTACCACCCTGTACACACTAAACGTGCCCTACCCTTTAGCCAACTACTCCGTACACGGAGAGTAAATAGTACACAAGAAGGTTTTGAGCAACAGTCTGGGGAATTGTGCCAAAGATTACGGAATAGAGATTATCCCGATGCTCTATTGCAAGATGCTAGGAGTCGGGTGCAGGATGGCCCACAAGCCAAAAAAACTAATGAACCACGGTTCAACTTTTGCTTTAGGTATGGCCCATTAGATCAAGCAATACAAGCCTCTTTTTGTAGACATTGGCATGTTTTAGAACGAGACAAGGATCTCTCAGGGAGGGCTGCAGGGGGCCCTCTGATTTCAAATAGACGGAGTACCCGGATCAGAGATGTCCTGGTCCGTAATCGGATATCAGATGTACGGTCAAATTGGTTGGAGCAATTGCCTCCAAAAGGCAATTTTCGTTGTGGCCATTGCAATTTTTGCAGTAGTCACATCACTGGGCGAGTTCTTAATGTAGGTCCTGTACAACACACAGTCCAGCAGTTTATCTCTTGCAGGACAGATTATGTCGTTTACGCCGTTTTCTGTCCTTGCAAGAGATTTTATGTGGGAAAAACCAAGCGCCAGATGTTTGTACGTTTCAGGGAGCACCTCAGGTCCATTCGTACAGGGAAAGGTGTACCTAGACTCATCAATCATATTAGGGACACACATGATGGGATGGGAGGTCCTCACGTTTGCAGGGATAGAGAGGGTTAAATTACCCGCACGAGGAGGAGACCTACACAGACTTCTCCTGAGACGAGAAGCGCGGTGGATTCTGCAGACACAGGCAGCAGGTGCTGCCGGTTTCAATGAGAGAACCGACATGTCTGTATTCCTATGATGAGTGTTGGTTTATTCTATTCTTTTTTGTTTCTCCTTATTCTATTTGTTTTGCCTCTTCGCTTTTCCTTCAGCGGACAGACATGAATATCTATTACCGAATGAATTGATTTTCTTGTGGTGCATTTTTATACAAATGCTGTATGAATTCGGCTATCCAGGAGATCTTTGATCAGTTTGTCATTTAACTTGTCATTTATATTGCTTATAATCAAATTGGGTCCATTCTAAGACTGTGTTAGAGACCACCAATGGGAGAATAAGGATTTTCAATAGTTGGCCCTTTTACCGATTCTATTAATATTGTTCAGGGTTTTTCTTGTTTTTAATTATATATGTAGTTTGTAACATGATGTAATTAATTTATTCATGTTTGTATGTTTTGCACAAGGTGTACCTTGCAATACTGGATTAGTGACGCGTGGTTGCAGTGGGAGGGTCCAGGTGTGACTCACCTACTTCTGCCGGCGTCATTTCCCAGTTTGCTAGACCTGTAGAAGCGCTGGTATAGCGCGAAACAGCTGTTGTCCTTCCCTGCTCACTTCCTTCATGTCCGCACTCCCCCGAGCCGTGAACACGCTGTGATGGATTTTGTATCTTCAATAAAGGATTGAACCACGTTACCTGGTGAGTGCTGCAGCATCCTCTTTGTTGTATTTACACTGGAACGCTTTTTTTCATGCGAGCACCTCCAGCTACTGAAGTGCTAACACCCACAATTGACTGTGTTTCATCTGCGCCTAGTTCAGAGGCTGTGCAGCGCTACATTTTTTTCTTGTTTGCTGAGACTCGGCCGTATCTCGCAGCAGTGTGTCTCCGGCCATAGGCAGAGTCTCTCAGAAGCAAAGCTGGTCAGAGGTTCACCAATCTGTGAACAACTGCATCTAAAAATTGTGGAGCAATTTAAAAAAAATGTTTCTCAACTTAAAGTTAGAAAGACTTTGAATATCCCACCATCTACAGTACAAAAGATTCAGGGATTCTGGAGAAATCCATGTGCACAAGGGACGATGCCGACTGTCAATATTGAAAGGACATAATCGACCCTCAGTGAGCACTGTGCTAAAAACAGGCAGGATTCGGTAGTGCAAATCACTGACTGGGCTCCGGAATAGTTCCAGAAATCATTGTGTGAGCTATGACCACAGTTTGCCATGCCAGTGAAAATTGTATACTGCAAAGAAAAAGTCACATTTGTTTATATGTTCTCCTCTTGTCTGCATGGGTTTCGTCCAAGTTCTCAGATTTTCTCCTAAACTCCAAAGACATACTGATAGGGAATTTAGATTGTGAGCCTCATTGGGGACAATGATGTTAATATCTGTAAAGCACCTCGGAATATGATGGGGATATATAAGCGAGTAAAAATAGCAACATAATCCAGTAACATTTACCTTTTTTCGGGGCCAAAGCTCATTTAAGTGGACTGAGGCAACAACTCAAACTTTTCTGTGGTCAAATAAATAAAAATTTGAAATTCTTTATGGAAACCTCAGATGCTGCATAGAGAGTGTTGGCACTCAGTAACCGCGCCCCCAGCGCTGACTGTCAGCCGGCTGAGCATTAAAGCTGCCTGTCAGTCAGTGCTGAGGGTGTGGTTACAGTCACCGCTCTCTATGCACAGAGCGGTGACTGAAACCATGACAATGCCACTCCTATGACTGAAAGAGCAAGCCTAACGAGGGGAATAAAGTTCACTTCCTTCTGGAAGCAAAGCTTTGAGAATGGATGCCACCCAGTGTCAGATTGCTTTTAATCTACAGATTAACCAGATATATGCAGGTTAATAGCGTTATTTTAAATGACAGGTTCTCTTTAATTGAAAAGTCTTTAACTTTTGCCTTCTTATCTGTGTTCTATGTTATGTAAAATATGGCTATAAAATATTTCCAAACGATTGCATTCTTGTTTTCTTTACATTTTACACAGCGTCCCAATTTTTTTTTATTTGGGTTTGTAAATAATATATAATAAAACAATAGATTGGTAATATGACTACTAGCATACTGGCATATTATACGTGTCCATCTGAAAAAGTAGTTATGATTTCAGCAAACAAATCTTATTCTCACATGATGAAAAGTTATACAAGAATTCCATGTTTCCTATATAGATTATCTCTAGCCTAATGTACAAAGGCTATGTACACACGACATTTCTAAGTGGTTAGGCTGCAGTATTTATTTCTTTGTTCATTTCAGACTACCTGATATACGTTGTGCAGCATGCTCCTAGTTTCATGTTGTTGTGACCTTCCCAGTAATTGATATTGTTCTGACATATTAGTACGGTAGACATTCTTTATTCCCTTCTAAAGTCCATGACTTAACTTTTCAATGGGACAATAAAAGAGAAAGGAAGCACAAACCGCAGTAATGTGTTGTTCAATATATGTTGGAAGCTGCAGAACAGCCAACTATGTGAAGGAATTCTAGAGACTCTACAGGGGCAAACAATAAGGACATTTGTAATGAATAGTACGACAATTAGTAAGTTACTTTATTTTTAATTTGGCCTTTAGGAAGATGCACATGAACAATAAGGTGCACTTTTTTAACACTATTTGTGTACAATATATGACATGAATTATATGACTAAGATGGATTTTTATCCTCTAGAGAAAAAAAAAGGAACGGTTCTTTAGGATGACTGCATAACACTTGAATAGTGTGAGTAATAACGAAAGTACATTCCAATATGGTATTTTTTTTTATTCTAAAAATACCATAATTCTCTTTATTTGCTCAACCCCTTAAGCCCCTTAAAGGTGCATACTGAGGAGTGCTTGTTAAAGTAAATGTGTCAATCATGACTCCTTATCTATTACAATGCAAGGACAGCTAAAGAGACACAGCCATGTAATTATCATCTCTAAGGGTACTGTCACACAGTGGCACTTTGATCGCTACGACGGTACAATCTGTGACGTTCCAGCGATATCCATACGATATCGCTGTGTCTGACACGCAGCAGCGATCAGGGACCCTGCTGAGAATCGTACGTCGTAGCAGATCGTTTGGAACTTTCTTTCGTCGCTGGATCTCCCGCTGTCATCGCTGGATCGTTGTGTGTGACAGCGATCCAGCGATGCGTTTGCTTGTAACCAGGGTAAACATTGGGTTACTAAGCACAGGGCCGCGCTTAGTAACCCGATGTTTACCCTGGTTACCAGCGTAAAAGTAAAAAAAAAAAAAAACTTACATACTCACATTTCGGTGTCCTTCAGGTCCCTTGCCGTCTGCTTCCCGCTCTGACTGAGTGCCGCCGGAAAGTAAGAGCAGATCACAGCGGTGACGTCACCACTGTGATCTGCTTTCACTTTACGGTGGCACTCAGTCAGAGCGGGAAGCAGACGGCAAGGGACCTGAAGGACACCGAAAGGTGAGTATGTACTGTTTTTTTTTTTTTTTTTACTTTTACGCTGGTAACCACGGTAAACATCGGGTTACTAAGCGCGGCCCTGCGCTTAGTAACCCGATGTTTACCCTGGTTATCCGGAACCTCGGCATCGTTGGTCGCTGGAGAGCGGTCTGTGTGACAGCTCCCCAGCGATCACACAACGACTTACCAACGATCACGGCCAGGTCGTATCGCTGGTCGTGATCGTTGGAAAGTTGCAGAGTGTGACAGTACCCTAACTCACTGTCAATCCACCACAGTAAGTCAACAAATGTCCTCTCTGCTCTAGGAGGAATCTTCTATGCTACTTTCCTGTGCTGAGGACCACATAGAAAGCATTACCTTGGAGATCAAGGACCAACTTTCTGTGAGAGCATGAAAGGGATGTCATTGTGACAGATTCTCTATAATAATTAGGAGGACTGAGCACTTTATTCCAGACAGTAGTAATGACCACTAACAGACAATAAAATGAATAAAGTCATTCTGTCAGCTTTTACGGATAGACTTTCTTACCAGCTGTGCACTCTCGTCCTTCCGGTTTCCAGCCTGGGCAGCACACCAGCCCTTTGGTGACACTAAGGGAAGGGAGAAGCAGGAAGTTGATTAGTTTCATCATTTTCTTTTAGTGACATCCTGAAATTGACACTAGGCAGATGGTGTGCAAACTGTGCTAAGAAACTGTGTTAAAGGGGTATTCCCATCTACAAGATCCTATCCCAATATGTAGTAGGTGTAATGATAATAATATTAGCAAATAGCTCCAGTTAGAAATTTATTATAGTTCTTCAGATTCGCTATGTCGCTTACCTCATGTAGGGCTTGGTAATAGCTTAGGTATCCATAGTTACGACCACTTAGAGCTTTCTAACTAGCTGTCACTGTATGAGTGATCATAATCATGGATACCTAAGCTACTGCAATGCCCTATATGAGGTGAGTAACATAGAGACTCTAAAGAGCTACACTAAATTTCTAATTGGAGGTATTTGCTAATATTATTTAAAGGGGTAGTCCGCTTCAAATCGATAAGTCTACAGTCACTCTGTTTGACTGCAGACTTATGAATCCCCCCAGTGCATGCCCTTTATTATCCGGTTTCTGAGTATTATGCATACCCCAAGCCAGAGCTCGTCCAGTGGGCACGACCTCGCTCCATACACTTATATACAAGTGTATGCAGCGAGGCCATGCCCACTGGACAGGCTCTGGCCGGGAGTATGTATAACGCATACATACCCTCTGGTCCCGGCTCAGAAAGTGGTGAATCCCCACAGCACACAGTGTGTGCACTGGGGGATTCGCAAGTCTGCAGTCACTCTTTGTGACTGCAGACTTATTGATTTGGACTGGACAACCCCTTTACTATTACACCTACTACATATTGGGATAGCATATTGGAGAAGGGAATGCTCCTTTAAATGTAGACATTGTTGCACCCATCTGTAAAGATAGACACCGCTGAAGAAAGCACATGCAGAGTCATTTGTGGTCTGTTCGTGTCATTGCACTCTATGACTCAGTCAAAGGTTTCATCTTAACCCCAGTTTTCAGACTCTCCATGGACCCGCTGCCCCTGCAGGGTGACTATATGTGCCCCTATGCCCCTAGTGCTACATAATGTTTTTTTCTTTATTGTTATGTATATTGATATTACCTTTTGAGTATTCTTATGGCCCGCTGCCAACTAGGAGAGCATGGACTCCTATCACACACTCACTACCAATCAGCGGTCTTTCGATTGCATGTTTAGACAGAGTGACAGTGCTTTTGATGCACCCATAACCATTAATAGATCGTTCTGTTCTTGTTCTTGGTAGCACAAGTCCTGTTTACACAGGATGATTTGCTGCCGGGTACGATAATTTTTAAGCAAGCTCAAAAATAACTTTAGATAGTTAGATATGTAATAAATGCACACAGAGATATGCACCAGCGCTCCTACAGTAAAAGTGAAACTGTAGCAGGATAAGGTGTGTCTCCTGTGCAAGAGTCTAAACTAAGAAACCAGTGTAACATTTATTGGATTAATATGCACCAACCTTTGTTTAATCAAATAGATTTTTATTGATTAATAAAATGCATTAGACATTTAACAATAACACATGTGTTTTTCAATTCCCCCCAGCATTAACCCCCCTTTACCCATCCCACACCCCTTCATCCCCATCCCTCCCCCCTTTCCCACTTAGACAGCTCACGTCCTACATGTCTTGTAGCATTATATACTTTAGTATAATATAATGTCCTTCACTATGAATTTATATACCATTATTTTATAGGAGAAACCTCCTCAGGCCCATTTTCCCTTAATCTCCTCCTAACCCAATTCCAGCCAAGGCGTCCACAATTTGTCATACAGAACCATTTTCCCTCTTTTCTGATATACTCCCTTTTCTAAGGCTATGACCTTCCCCGCATACTTGATGTATTCTCCCCTCGAGGGAGGCTCCTCTTTCATCCAATTTCTTGCTATGACCTTCCGAGCCATGTATAGCAGTCTAGCGATTGCTATTTTCAATGTGTTATCTACAATTATCTCATCCACATATCCCAGCACGCACACCACTGGTTCCCTTGGAATTACACATCTATATGCCCCTTCTATCCGGCTGAGAACCACTAACCAAAAAACAGTCAACCTCGGACACAACCAGAGCATGTGGAGCATTCCAGCATTATCATTCCTACACCTAGGGCATTCCGAATCGGGTCTCAACTCAGCTCTGTAAAAGACATCCGGGGACGTATACACTCTGTGTACAATATAAAGCTGGGAAAGTCTATACGGCTCATTCATTGATAGCTTCGGTACCCATTCCAAAACAGATTCCCACATTTCATCCTCCAAATGACCCAACTCTCTTTCCCATTTAGCCCTCGCCCCAAACGAATATCCCAGTAGGTAAGTGCAGCGCCCCAGAGTTCTGGTCGTTGCAGTACTGTGGCTCTGCCACTAAGGGGAGCCATGGTGCGTCCGATGGCACTGAAGGAGTTCCTCCAATCAGGTATCACAGACACCAATATGTTTCACAGCAGGGCCTCCGGGGGGAGCTAAGGGTGCTATTCATTAGGCCACTCCCCACCATAGTGGGTAAACTGGGGGTCAGGCAGGAAGTTAGAAAGAGAACGCTGACGGGATTGAACGGAGCAACACCCTGTGGCAGGGGGTGTTGTGAAGGGAGAGACTGTAGGGTCTCTGCCAGGGGTGGGATCCTGGCAGAGGCTTGGCATTGAAAGAACGTAACGGGTCCGCGCAGGCTCCTGGAAGCGGCGGGATTCAAGAAAGGACTAGAAGCGAGATAGATTGTGCTGAGTGAGAAACGAGATCAAGCAGAAGGAGAATACCAGCAGGGGTTGTGTTGAAAGAGGCAGCACCCTGCTGAGGCGCAATACCGGTGGCCGGAACGCCGAGGGAGTGGATTAGAATACAGCTTCAAGCCATACTCCAAACAGCGGCAGGACAGTCGGTCTCAGGCGGGCTGTCTACCACATATCACCTATGAAGTCTTGGGGGGCAATTGCGGGAGAGGGGCGACTCTAGGGTCCCGGAAGAACTCCAGGCCTACCTGACAAACGGGTGCCATTCCAACCTGAATACAGGGAAGGGGTGGATTACAGAGGAACATCAAATCGAGTTGTGAGGGAACTTAAGAAACAGACACAACCGTTGTGGGGTTACTTTCCGTGAGCACAGCAGGGAAGGACTACAACACATAGCGCTAGAAGGAAGGCACAGATTTCCACCTGAGAGGAGAACTCTGGAGGTGCCATTGGACCGGCCGGACTTGCGTAGCCTGGTGAACCGTGTTCTGGACTGAGGACTCAGAGATCTCCAGTAAAGAGGTAAAGAGACTGCAACCTGGTATCCTCGTTATTTACCGCGACTTACACCCCACAACCGTACCGCTCCATCGCTACCATTACTACCACTTATTGCACCGGACGTCCCCCACTGACGGACAGGGCCACGGACCGGGTCTAGCCACCGTGACAACCCCGAGACTGAGAACCAGAGGCCCGGCTCCGGGTATCCCCTCGGCCCTGCGGTGGTGGGGGGGGCGCTCCAACTTGGCGTCACGAACAGGATCTACTTAAGCCTGAAGAATCAGGTCATGTGTGCCTAGAGACTGTGATTTGTTGTGCTTGGACTGTACTTTATTGTAAGACTGTGCTGCGCCATTAGCCGCCAAAAGTTCCCGCCAAAAGGCGCCGCCATTGCTACACCCAAGGGGAAGGAGGGCGTGTTATGGGCGGAGACTCCCAGTGTGGCGCGAGAAATGGCTACCGCCCCCTGCACTTCTGGCTGCAGAGGAATGACCTGCCCCAAAGCAGAAGAGAAACACCCCTTGATATGCAACGGCGGGAAGCGGGTGACGGAGAAGCCCGACCTCGGAGAAATGGCGGAGCTAGGTGCATGCACTGCCACCGACTATCAGGCAGCGATGATGAACGGCGAGTGCCTGAGCGAGGAAGAAGCAGTTCCGGCCTGCCCTTCTTCACCGGAGATGGACCGGAAGCCTGCGGACCCGACAGCGGAGTTACGTCCACCAATCCCGACCTCGGAGTTAGAGGAGGAGGAACCACAGCCAGCGGAGCCGAATCCGAGCATCCCATTGGAGCCCCGGTCCGGGCTGCAGCAGACTCCAGCGTCCTCGTTAACGGACCGGAGCGACACCGATGGAACCATATTAGGCGCAGGTATGGCCGACGTCCCTGCTCCCCTCCGCGAGCCCGCTTCCATGACCCACCTCTATCGCAGTAGGGAGCGACTTATCTCGGCAGGGCTAATGGTGCTATCCCCCGATGACCTGGGGAGGATGGTGCCACCGCTGTCGACTGGAGTGGGGGAGCCTGTGGATGTGAGCTTAGATGGAGTAGTTCTTCGGTGGGACACCCCCTGGTTTAGAGCAGATGGATCCCGGGAGAACGGGTCCACTCTTGCGGTGCTTACATGGGAACAATATAGACAGTGCTTGATTCTGCAGTGGAAAGGACGGAAAGGAGCTGAGTCGATGGGCCCATCGAAAGTACAACAACCCCCCCCGGCATGGGATGACAGAGACGCGGTAAGGCGGGGCACTGTGTTGGCCTACCATGTAAAAAGGGGGTGGGGCCTCATACACGAGCCGGGGCTGGATACTGATGTTTTCGTTGCGCATTGTAACGTGAGGGCTCCCTGTTGTGGCCGAAGCGGAGAACCGTTACAAAAGGGGGATCCAGTGACCTACAGCCGCCACCAGAACCCGCTTGGGTGGTATGCACGGAATGTTCGGCGGTGTATGTCTGGAGCCGCGACCCTTACCGCCTCGGACCTGGTCCCAGGAGCACCCGATCTTGTCACCATCGCAACGGTGCGCCTGGTTGCGGCCACCGAGTTGGCCAGTCGAGTTCATCTGCACGTTCGAACCGCGGACACTGGCACCACAGCGGCTGGGGGGCAGGAGCCCGAGCCACCTGAGAAAGAGTAAACCTCGGAAACCTGAAAATGTAAATAGTTACTGTTGGTTCTTTTAAAGTTGCTGCTAAACCTGTCCAGGGTTAATGGATCCCTTTGTTGACCCGGGATCCCCTTTGTTTGTTTTTCTTTTTCTTGAAGTTTTTGCACCAAGTTACACAAACTGTGAGATCATGGACTGTGCATGATTCAAACTTCTTTTGTAAATAGTTTGCACCTTCTTAAAGGTGCTCCCTACTGGTTTTAGCCAAAGACACTTTGCGAAGATATTTGCCCTATTGGTTTGAGCCAAAGACACTTTGTGAAGATACCTTTCCTACCGGTTCTAGTTAAAGACACTTTGCGAAGATACCATACCGGAACCTTTGCATGGACTGGTAGGCTGAGAAGACGAGCTACCTCGGAAAGACTTGGTCCCCTCTTAAAGGGGATGTGAGAAACTGAACTTGAGAGATACTGTTGCAGAACAGTAATGCCATAATGATGCCTTGAAAAGAAATGTAACTGTTTTACATGCTAAGTTATATGTGTTGAATTTGTTGAAATGTGAAATTTAAATAATGTTTTGCAGAAAGAAAAGATGCAGAGAGCCCGTAGGGGTAGATGTAGAGGTCTGCATAGTTGAAAGTAAAAGAAGTAATGATGAAGGTGAGGATAGAAGGTCAACCCTGCGTCCCCATTGAAAGTTACTTTGTTACTAAGGACAGAGAGAGAACCCGTAGGGGTTAGAGAGTGAGTCCTTAAAGGAGCCGAGTGGAGCGGGCTCAGAGTTCTTTAAACGAAAGGAATGTTATGTCTATACTATGTATAGTAGCGAAAGGCAGTAGGCCCTGGCTGAACGGGGCGGTCCTGTAAAAGAAAGGAGAGGCAGTAGGTCTGGTGCCATAGGGACAGGCGGTCCTGCAGGTTCAAAGTAGGAGAATGTGAAGTTACCTTACCCTGTAATGTGATTATAGGAAGGCCTTTGGTAAACTAAGAGTGTATGTTTCTTAAAGGCAATGTTAATTTATTGTTCCAGAATTTGCACTAAGTAGAATACCCGGTTGGGTAACAGGAGTTATGTATAGCCTGTAATTTATAATGTTGACCATGTTTGTAACGTTAAAAGTGTCCTCACCTCCCATAAAGGGAAGCCTGTTCAAGTATACTTATCGTTTTGCACTCAACAAAATTGTATGTCTTTTTGCTAATCTGTATTGTTGTTTTTCTTCCCAGTCCCGGAGTACTGTGTTTAACCAGGGGGGAGTGCAGCGCCCCAGAGTTCTGGTCGTTGCAGTACTGTGGCTCTGCCACTAAGGGGAGCCATGGTGCGTCCGATGGCACTGAAGGAGTTCCTCCAATCAGGTATCACAGACACCAATATGTTTCACAGCAGGGCCTCCGGGGGGAGCTAAGGGTGCTATTCATTAGGCCACTCCCCACCATAGTGGGTAAACTGGGGGTCAGGCAGGAAGTTAGAAAGAGAACGCTGACGGGATTGAACGGAGCAACACCCTGTGGCAGGGGGTGTTGTGAAGGGAGAGACTGTAGGGTCTCTGCCAGGGGTGGGATCCTGGCAGAGGCTTGGCATTGAAAGAACGTAACGGGTCCGCGCAGGCTCCTGGAAGCGGCGGGATTCAAGAAAGGACTAGAAGCGAGATAGATTGTGCTGAGTGAGAAACGAGATCAAGCAGAAGGAGAATACCAGCAGGGGTTGTGTTGAAAGAGGCAGCACCCTGCTGAGGCGCAATACCGGTGGCCGGAACGCCGAGGGAGTGGATTAGAATACAGCTTCAAGCCATACTCCAAACAGCGGCAGGACAGTCGGTCTCAGGCGGGCTGTCTACCACATATCACCTATGAAGTCTTGGGGGGCAATTGCGGGAGAGGGGCGACTCTAGGGTCCCGGAAGAACTCCAGGCCTACCTGACAAACGGGTGCCATTCCAACCTGAATACAGGGAAGGGGTGGATTACAGAGGAACATCAAATCGAGTTGTGAGGGAACTTAAGAAACAGACACAACCGTTGTGGGGTTACTTTCCGTGAGCACAGCAGGGAAGGACTACAACACATAGCGCTAGAAGGAAGGCACAGATTTCCACCTGAGAGGAGAACTCTGGAGGTGCCATTGGACCGGCCGGACTTGCGTAGCCTGGTGAACCGTGTTCTGGACTGAGGACTCAGAGATCTCCAGTAAAGAGGTAAAGAGACTGCAACCTGGTGTCCTCGTTATTTACCGCGACTTACACCCCACAACCGTACCGCTCCATCGCTACCATTACTACCACTTATTGCACCGGACGTCCCCCACTGACGGACAGGGCCACGGACCGGGTCTAGCCACCGTGACAACCCCGAGACTGAGAACCAGAGGCCCGGCTCCGGGTATCCCCTCGGCCCTGCGGTGGTGGGGGGGGCGCTCCATAAGTATGGAGTAAGTCCTTATATAAGGAAGAGATAACACCCCTCGATGTTCCTGCTTCGCAGATATATTCCAATACTAAGTCACTTTGGATTTTGAGGCAATCCCCCCTTTTCTGAGCCAAAAAGGCATGTCGAACTTGTGCATATTGATAACCCCCGGATGTCTCGAGGCCATACTCAGACTGCAGCTGGGAAAAGGACTTCAACTCCCGTCGCTCTAAAATCTGATAAACATAACGAATCCCTTTAGCCTGCCATCCTGACAGACATCCCATTGCCAAAAATTCTGGTAAATTATTATTAAACCATAGTGGAGAAAACCTGGTAAGACAAGTGACCCCACAAATATGTTTGACTTTTCCCCATATTTTATATATCAAAAGCAATGTTGGATATATTTTCCCAAGCATTCCAAGGGTGCCATCCTCTAAACACTGTACCACCCGACTTCTTTTGGTAATCTTTTCTATTAAGAGTTGTACCCCATTAGCGGACTTCACCTGCTCCCAGCCCTTTAACTGTTGACATTGGGCCGCAAGGAAATATATCTCAGGATTAGGCAAGGCCAGACCCCCCACGTCTTTAGGCCGCTGAAGCGTCTCCAACCTAATTCGTGGGTGCTGTCTCCCCCACACCAAACTTCTAAATAATGAGTTAATCAGTTTGAATTTCCCACGTGGTATCCAGATAGGTGAGTTATGAAGAACATACAATATTTTAGGCATCAGAATCATTTTGATAAGATTAACTCGACCCACAACAGACAAATGCAGCTTAGACCAAGCCCCTACCTTACCCTTAAGAGTTTCCAGTACCGGTGTCAGATTATAATGCAAGTAATTTGTAATTGGCAAAGAGATTAATTTCCCCAGATATTTGAATTGGTCTGCTATCTTAAGTCTACCCCTTTACGTAAAATCACCCAAATCACCCCCCACATCATCCACCATGAATAAAATTGATTTATTCCAGTTTATTTTTAGTCCTGATAGAGAGCCACATCCCTTGATGAGCCGCATAGCATTGCTCAATGAATGCACCAACCTTTGTTAGTATCTTAGCTGTTTGTAAGCGAAGCCAAAACTGGTGTCCTGGGTTAAATTGTAGTAAGATGGTACTTCTGATCCAAGTAGGAATCCAAATTGTATTAACATTTTTCAAATATGTTTCCATTATTTATTGTATCACTCTCATTATGGACCCTTTTAAAGATACTTTTGAGAAGGCATACTGGTCAAATTTCACACATATTTGATTTTTTTTGTATCTTTTTATTTTTTTTAAAGCATTTTACTTTCTATAGAATTAATAAAAATAAATTAATATTTTTTGCAGGACAATAATAATAGCCATATATTTATTTTTATTTATTTTAAACAGTACTCATTGAAAGTGTTAACTTCCAATATGATCACATTGGCATTGCAGACGATCCAAAGGAATGATTAGTACCACACGTTTACTAATTGACAACCACAAGCAGCTATGTAAGAAGTCTAGGTGAAGCAGTGACTTATCCCTGAGGAAGAAAGCATATCTTAGATGAAATTTGGTCCATCCAGACATCTGTAACTTTCGGTGACGTTACTGCATAGCGCTCTGTCTTCGTAACTTGTGGACTTGCAGGCAGATAGTTATCCATCATACAATACCTTCAGGGAGGCGTCTGGTTGGCTCCAAATGTATTCTACAGCAGGACATAGACGCCAAACACAGAGCCAATAACAACCAATAACATTAAATACTATCTTCGGCATAAAGAAGAACATGGAATCCTAGAAGTGGTGATGTGGCCTCACAGTGCCCTAATTTCAACATCATCAAGTCTGTCTGGTATGACATGAAGAGACAGAAGAACTTGAGCTAGCCTCCATCTACAGAAGATCGGTGGTTAGTTGTCCAAGATGTTTGGAACAACATCCCTACCGAGTTTCTTCATATACTGTTTGCAAGTGTACCTAGAAGAATTGAAGCTTTGATAACGTTTTGAAGATGAATTGTGGTCACACCAAATATTGATTGGATTTAGATTTTGTATTTCTCTTTTGCTCATTCACTTTACATTTTGTTAATTTCTAAAAATAAACTATTAGCACTTCAATTTTTTAAAGCATTCTTACTTTGCAGCATTTTTCCACACCTGCCTAAAACATTTGAACAGTACTGTACATATAGATACTTTTTAGTTTTGCCACGTACTATAACTATTAGCAAGACCCAGGAAGCCCCATATTCTAGTTTGTAATCAAAGCCCAGATCTATATCTCTAACAACTTACTTTATAATATATTTGATATATGCCTAATATTGAAGAAGAGGTTTTTGCAAGGTCTGTGTTTTCTATAAAATGACTTGTTTTGCACATCGACGTTTATAGATGTCAGTGATACTGTCATGTTACATTGTATATTGAGCAGCCTCCAAAATCTGAGAAAGTCCAGAAATGGAATTCCCTATTGTTGGAAAGGAAGTGTGGTTGAATACAAACAGGATGTGGAAACAAATGTACACAAGCATTACTGTGTGCAGCTCCGAAATCACAATGCATATAACCTGTACAATTCCACCACAATTCTTAAACTGGTTCAATATTTAGAGTAGATTTGATATTTTTTATAGAGAATATAGGAATTTTTCTAATTTGTTGCAGTGTACATTTTTTTGACAAGTAGTGCTGTTTTGTCATCAAACTAATCAAAGCCAGCACTGTTATTTTACAGGGCTTTGCTATACATCCACTAAAGACTGCCTCTTACATCTCAAGCATTCCAAAGTGCTATACCAACACTTGGCACTGAATTATAAAAGTGCTTGACTGCATGCCCCACTATGGTGTTCTAAGATGCTATCCGCACACTTGTATCTCTTGCATCTAGATGCATCTCTGCGCACTCTGCTTAGCTGTTCCAAGGTCCTGTCTGTGTACTCGGTTCAGCTGTACCTAGGTATCAGTAATGGCTGGAGCTGAAGCCGCCCCTCCCCCTGCGGCGTAAGGGTAGGCACATCATGACCATGGGATGGAGGGAGGGGTTCAGATTTAGGGGTGGGGGCTTAATTGGAATTTTGAACTCAAAACGGCAGTGGGGGGTGTGGTCCGGTCAGTTCCCGCTCTCTGGGCAACGAGTGTCCCGCCCGCCCGCCCTAATTGTTTTGTTTTCAGAGGGTGGTTTTTTCTTTTGTTCTTAGGTTAATTTTCGGTAGCATGGGTCATTGTGGCCGTGTTGGCTGGGGGGAGTCCTTGGAGTTGATGGAAATTGGGTTGGGGGGATCCATTGGCTTATGGATCCCCTGTATTTTGTGGTAAAACTTGTTTTGGATCTGGTGACTTGGGGGGTTCCGGCAGGGGTGGTCGGCTCCCCGGGAATTTTAGCGTGAACAGTGAACCCGATGGGGTTTTTGGTGCTCCTGAGCCAGGTGGTAACGGCTGGGAGTAATTTGGTTTTTGCTAACGTTCACGCTATGCTATGTTTTGATCACCAGATTCCTCGGAGCTCCAAGGACCCCTCCTAGTTTAAAATTATTGGATGTTTATTATTCATTTTGTCTGTTTGTATTTAAATAAAAAGGCTGCTGTGGCCGACATTATTCAAAAGAATTTGTAGTCGTAGTCTTTATTTGGAGTCAAGGGCATGGGGCTTGGGGGTGGGCATCGACGAGTGAGTGTTGGTTATGTTACCTTACCCCAACTGCTCGACATTACCAGGGTCATGACTGTTCCTTGCTGTTCTACATTGTGTCCTGCATGTCCAGCTTTGCTATTCTCAGGTGCTGCTCCTAATCCTGCTCTGCTCTGACACCACCAGTCCGAGTTGTTCCTCCAGTCCTAAGGCATAGAAATCGACGCCATGAGATAAACCATAACAACACCCAGCATGAGGCCAAGATGTGATCATGATGCTTCATTTATGATTAATGGTTGGACATTTTTTACACAACCATGTATCCCTATCACAATAAGTAATCAATTTTCTAATTTCCCTAGAATCAATTTGACAGCAGATATCAGGACGCAGCCCATAACGTCCACACTTGGGTTGCATTGCTTTATGTGCGAAGACCACTACTTAATAACTAAAAAGCTGCAAATTAGTTCATCAGCAATTCAACCATAAAATGTCAGAAGTTACCACCATTAAATCCGACCAACATTTCTGATATAACAACTTAGTTATGAACTCTGAGTCACATGGCACTAAATGCATCATGATACACAAAGCTGAAAAGCAATCCAATAATAAAGGGGTCATAGGCAGGAGTGGATTTTTTTCTCAACATGTGGAAGATGAGGTTTTTGTAGCACCTTTCACTTGGCGTTGGTGCTGTATGGCCAGTACTGCTGTGGGGCTGTACCTGTGGTGGTGTATCTTGGAGATGTGGGGGCTTTGCCTTGCAGCTTGTGCTGTGAGGCACCTGGATCTCTCCCCATGCTGGTGTGGTATTGTTGTGTTAAGGTTAGGAACTCACCAAGAGGTTGGCTGTGAGTTTCATACAATCTGAACAGAATGTTAACTAAGAATCTCATGTTCACTCTTGATACAGGAAAGAAATATATCTTGGTACCGTGTTAGCCAGTAGATAGAAAAATATTTAGAATTGAGAGTCCTCAGTGGTTGATACCTTTTAATGGCTAACTGAAAAGATGGTAACAAATTGCAAGCTTTCGAGACTACATACGTCTCTTCATCAGGCAAAGACTAAAACAAATTCTGAAGAATCACATATTTATGCACAACATAGTATAGAGAAAAAAAAAAAAAAAGGGGAAAAAAAACCATGGATAAGCTAGGTGACATGAAGCAGAATTACCATGGGTGATAAACAGTTACGTCCATAAATATTGGGCCAATTCTTAGATAAGGATTGTTTTATTGTCCTGTGATTAGGGTCTCGTTCTGTTGTGATGACCCCACATGGTCTGAGGGGCAAGTTCATTAGTTGATGTAAAAAGACATAAATCCGTGTGACACATTCATTCCTGCATTTAGAGTGTCAAAGGTCGTCATCAGTTTATACTCCCAGACTCTTCTGTCTCTCTGAGTTTTGAAGTTACTTTTCAATACAAGTAATTTCATGTCCATAATGCTATGATTTGGGAGACAGAAATGTATTGCCACAGGTATATCCATTCTTTTTTCTTTTATTGTATGGCGATGAGAGTTCATCCTTGTTCTCAGTTTCTGCCCTGTCTCCCCCACATACAGACCCCCAGTTGGACATTTAGTACAAATGATTAGGTACACCACATTAGAAGTGATGCAGCTGAATGTACCTGGTATCTTGTAGTCCTGGTGTGAATTGGGGATCTTTATCTTGTCCGTGGTCATTATAAATGGACAGGTTTTACATTTTTTCTGATTGCAGGGAAAGGTACCTGCAGCTGTTGGAGAGGACAGGGAGCTTCTGACAATGATGCTTCTTAGAATCTAAGAAATCAAATCTAAGAAGCATCATTGTCAGAAGCTCCCTGTCCTCTCCAACAGCTGCAGGTACCTTTCCCTGCAATCAGAAAAAATGTAAAACCTGTCCATTTATAATGACCACGGACAAGATAAAGATCCCCAATTCACACCAGGACTACAAGATACCAGGTACATTCAGCTGCATCACTTCTAATGTGGTGTACCTAATCATTTGTACTAAATGTCCAACTGGGGGTCTGTATGTGGGGGAGACAGGGCAGAAACTGAGAACAAGGATGAACTCTCATCGCCATACAATAAAAGAAAAAAGAATGGATATACCTGTGGCAATACATTTCTGTCTCCCAAATCATAGCATTATGGACATGAAATTACTTGTATTGAAAAGTAACTTCAAATCACAGAAAGACAGGAGAGTCTGGGAATATAAACTGATGACGACCTTTGACACTCTAAATGCAGGAATGAATGTGTCACACGGATTTATGTCTTTTTACATCAACTAATGAACTTGCCCCTCAGACCATGTGGGGTCATCACAACAGAACGAGACCCTAATCACAGGACAATAAAACAATCCTTATCTAAGAATTGGCCCAATATTTATGGACGTAACTGTTTATCACCCATGGTAATTCTGCTTCATGTCACCTAGCTTATCCATGGTTTTTTTTCCCCTCTTTTTTTTTTTTTTTCTCTATGCTATGTTGTGCATAAATATGTGATTCTTCAGAATTTGTTTTAGTCTTTGCCTGATGAAGAGACGTATGTAGTCTCGAAAGCTTGCAATTTGTTACCATCTTTTCAGTTAGCCATTAAAAGGTATCAACCACTGAGGACTCTCAATTCTAAATATGTTCACTCTTGCAAATGTTTGCTTATCCGCAATAGATCAATGTATGAGTTTTGGATGTTTGGTTCATGTCTTTTTCTACAGTTATATTAAAACTAGATGGTGGCCCGATTCTAACGCATCGGGTATTCTAGATGTATGTAGTTTATTTATGAAGATTTAAGAATAATGCAATGAATACACAGGATTTTCCAGGTAAAATATATATATTATCATTAAATTTTATTGCTCATAGAACTTAGTACAACTGAACGAAATTATTAAACAGATCATCAAAATATATAAACCATTACATGAATATCTAACTGTTTAAATTGGTTTAAATCCCGCGCCAATACCACTGGTCACGCCCGGCCGGCTACGACCAATCAATCAGCGAAGCGTGGTTCAAATCCCACGCCAATTCACGGCCGGACTGCGCCTGTCGCTGATTGGTCGCGCCCGGCCGGGTGCGACCAATCAGTGAAGCGGTGTTTAAATCCCGCGCCAATATCTCTGATTGGTCGTGACCGCCCGAGCATGACCAATCAGCAAAGCATGGTTCAAATCCCGCGCCCATTCGCGTCCAGACTGCGCCGGTCGCTGATTGGTCGCGGGCGGCTGGCGTGACCAATCAGCGACACGGGATTTCCGTTACAGACAAACAGACAGAATTAGACAATTATATTAAAATGTGGGCATTATGAAAATGAGGCACAATGGTAAGTATCATAATAAGGAGGCACAATGAAAGCTGCACTATGGAGGGCAGAATTATAAAGCACAGTGGATGGCATTGTTACAATAAAGAGGCACAGGTTTTTTGAACTTTTATATTCTTTAATACAAGAACTTTATGGGATGGCGCATCTCTGTTACTAACCTATCTTGGATCCAGCGCCAGGATCCATGTCTTACTTCCAAGGCAGCTTGCCCCTTCTGCTCTCATCCGCATCGAATTACCATGGTAGCCTAGCGCTCAGCTCCTATGTCATTCTCCTAGACGTTTTAGGTCAGCTCTAAACTACCTGAGTATTCATAAAGTTTGCTTAGCATCTATATATGCCGCTAATTAAAACCAGCTCTGTTATTTTGCTGGGTTTTGCTATATATCCACTAAATAGGGCCCCCTAAATCTCAAATGTTCCAAAGTGATGTCCACATAGAGCAGGGATGTCAATCTCAAATACACAGAGGGCCAAAATTAAAAACTTGGACAAAGTCATGGGCCAACCTTCATATTTATTAAAAATAAGTCTACAAATTAGAAAGTTTTTCCTTATCATCAAATATAACAATGAATTTTTTCTTATGGAAACAAGCTTAAAAGGGTTCTCCCACGAACAAAGTGCAGTTTAATTAACCCCTTAAGCCCCGAGGGTGGTTTGCACGTTAATGACCGGGCCAATTTTTACAATTCCGACCACTGTCTCTTTATGAGGTTACAACTCTGGAACGCTTCAACGGATCTTGGCAATTCTGACATTGTTTTCTCGTGACATATAGTACTTCATGATAGTGGTAAAATTTATTCGATATAACTTGCTTTTATTTGTGAAAAAAATGGAAATTTGGCAAAAATTTTCCAAATTTGAATTTTTATACCTTTAAATCACAGAGATATGTCACACAAAATACTTAATAAGTAACATTTCCCACATGTCTACTTTACATCAGCACAATTTTGGAACCAAAATTATTTTTTGTTAGGGAGTTATAAGGGTTAAAAGTTGACCAGCAATTTCTCATTTTTACAACACCATTTTTTTTTAGGCACCACATCTCATTTGAAGTAATTTTGAGGGGTCTATATGATAGAAAATACCCAAGTGTGACACCATTCTAAAAACTGCACCCCTCAAGGTCCTCAAAATCACATTCAAGAAGCTTATTAAGCCTTCAGGTGTTTCACAGGAATTTTTGGAATGTTTAAATAAAAATGAACATTTAACTTTTTTTCACACAAAATGTATTTCAGCTCCAATTTGTTTTATTTTACCAAGGGTAACAGGAGAAAATGGACCCTAAAAGTTGTTGTACAATTTGTCCTGAGTACGCTGATACCCCATATGTGGGGGTAAACCACTGTTTAGGCGCATGGCAGAGCTCGGAAGGAAAGGAGCGCCATTTTACTTTTCAATGCAAAATTGACTGGAATTGAGATGGGACGCCATGTTGCGTTTGGAGAGCCCCTACAGGGCCGGCGTTAGGGGCAGGCAGACTAGGCAGCTGCCTGGGGCCCCCGCTGCCCTAGGGGCCCCCAGCCAGGGGCAGACATACTGTTGATGGCACTGCTCTGGGGCCCAGAGGTGGAGGGGGGCCCCTGCAGGCAGGCCCGGTATCATGCAGGATCGGGCCCCTCTCACTCCCTCCTGTAATCATGGAACACCGAGTGTCGGGGAGAGAGCGGGGCGCGAAGTGCAGGAGATCAAAAAGGGGGCGTGTCATGCAGGGAGAGATGCTGGCCAATGAACGCTTTCCTTACCTCACAGTGACCAGACTGAGGAGAGCGCTCACTGGCTGCCGTCTGTCCCCCTGCATGGAGCGTCCCAATGGTGAGTGCTCACCTACAGTCAGGGGCCCCAGCTGCACAGCACATAGAGCCATCATGGAGGAAGAGCAGGACTTCTTCTGCTCCCTCCACTGTTCTGTTCAGAGCAGGCTGCACCTCACAGAGAAGAGATGGGGAGGAGGCTCACTGCAGGGGACAGCACGGCAGCAGCAGGGGGCCGATATCAGTGCTGCCTGCTCTGTGCCCCATCCCCCACAGTGGGGTCTGCAGCCCTCTCCAGCTGAACTGACCTGCAGGGCTCATCTGATCACCTATACAAGATTAGTATGTATGTATGTATATGCTTGTATATGCATGTGTGCATCTGTGTGTATCTATGTGTATGTTTCTATCTGTGTGTGTATCTGTGTATGTACAGTATATGTGTGTATGTATATGGTATAGTTGTATGGCTGTGTGTGTATGCATGTACAGTATGTGTGTATCTGTGTATGTGCAATAATTTGTATGGATATATGGTATATATGTATGTTTATGTGCATGTACATACAGTATATGTGTGTGTATATGTGTGTACGGTATGTGTATATACTGTATGTGTGTATGTACGGTACGTGTATGTGTATCTGTATGTTCGGTATGTGTGTGTATGCATGTACGGTATATGTATGTATGTACGGTATGTGCATTTGGGTGTATTTTATATGTATGTACGGTATGTGTGTACTATATGTACTGTATATAACTGTGTATGTACGGTATATGTGTGTGTATCTGTGTGTATGTACGGTATATGTGTGTACGGCATTTGTGTGAATGTACGGTATATGCATGTATGTACGGTATGTGTATGTATGATGGTATATGTATGTGTATCTGTTTGTATGTATGATATATGTATGTGTTTGCATATACTGTATTTGTATGTGTATCTGTGTGTACGTACGGTGTATGTATGTGTATTTGTGTGTATGTACGGTATGTGTATACTATATGTGTATATAACTGTATGTGTGTATGCATGTAATGTGTATGTCTGTGTGTGTGTATGTACGGTGTATGTATGTACAGTATATGCCGGAACAAAAATCATTGTTCTCATCAGCACATCGCCCAGTTAAAACTGCAGATATTCTGCTAAGATGATACTGTATGGGGACAGATTGATTTACTAGTAGTGTTGAGCGATACCGTCCGATACTTGAAAGTATCGGTATCGGAAAGTATCGGCCGATACCGGCAAAGTATCGGATCCAATCCGATACCGATACCCGATACCAATACAAGTCAATGGGACTCAAGTATCGGACGGTATTCCTGATGGTTCCCAGGGTCTGAAGGAGAGGAAACTCTCCTTCAGGCCCTGGGATCCATATTAATGTGTAAAAGAGAGAATTAAAATAAAAAATATTGCTATACTCACCTCTCCGACGAAGCCTGGACCTCACCGAGGGAACCGGCAGCGTTGTTTGCTTAAAATTCGCGCGTTTACTTCCTTACGTGAAGTCCCGGCTTGTGATTGGTCGCGTCGCCCCTGTGGCCGCGACGCGACCAATCACAGCAAGCCGTGACGTAATTTTAGGTCCTTCAGGATTTTAAAATTACGTTCTGGCTTGTGATTGGTCGCGTCACGGTCACATGGGCGACGCGACCAATCACAAGCCGTGACGTCACGGGAGGCAGGACACGCGCGCATTTTAAAATGCGCGCGTGTCCTGCCTCCCGTGACGTCACGGCTTGTGATTGGTCGCGTCGCGGTCACATGGGCGACGCGACCAATCACAAGCCAGAACGTAATTTTAAAATCCTGAAGGACCTAAAATTACGTCACAGCTTGCTGTGATTGGTCGCGTCGCCCATGTGACCGCGACGCGACCAATCACAAGCCAGAACGTAATTTTAAAAGCCTGAAGGACCTAAAATTACGTCACGGCTTGCTGTGATTGGTCGCGTCGCGGCCACATGGGCGACGCGACCAATCACAAGCCGGGACTTCACGTAAGGAAGTAAACGCGCGAATTTTAAGCAAACAACGCTGCCGGTTCCCTCGCTGAGGTCCAGGCTGCGTCGGAGAGGTAAGTATAGCAATATTTTTTTTATTTTAATTCTCTCTTTTACACATTTTTACATTAATGTTGTTTCGATACCGATACCCGATACCACAAAAGTATCGGATCTCGGTATCGGAATTCCGATACCCGCAAGTATCGGCCGATACCCGATACTTGCGGTATCGGAATGCTCAACACTATTTACTAGTGATCATTCTGTCCCCAGCCAGTGTAAAGAGGCTGGAAACAAGTGGCGAATGACTTCAATATTGTTGATCACGCTCGTTTAGTGGCCTGAAATCAGCGCATGTAGCTACAACCAAAATGTTTCTGTTGGTGCAATATGTTAGCATTTGGGGCCCCATTTTAAACTTTTGCCTAGGGCCCCACTTTGCCTAAAACCGGCCCTGAGCCCCTAATGTGCGTAAACATTGAAACCCCCCACAAGTGACACCATTTTGGAAAGTAGACACCCTAAGCAACTTACCTAGATGTGTGGTGAGCACTTTAACCCACCAAGTGCTTCACAGAAGTTTATAATGCAGAGCCGTAAAAATAAAAAATCATATTTTTTCACAAAAATGATCTTTTTGCCCCCAATTTTTTATTTTCCCAAGGGTAAGAGAAGAAATTGGACCCCAAAAATTGTTGTGCAATTTGTCCTGAGTACACTGATACCCCATATGTGGGTGTAAACCATTGTTTGGGCGCATGGCAGAGCTCGGAAGGGAAGGAGCGCCGTTTGACTTTTCAATGCAAAATTGACTGGAATTGAGATGGGACACCATGTCGCGTTTGGAGAGCCCCTGATGTGCCTAAACATTAAAACCCCCCACAAGTGACACCATTTTGGAAAGTAGACCCCCTAAGGAACTCATCTAGATGTGTTTTGAGAGCTTTGAACCCCCAAGTGTTTCACTACAGTTTATAACGCAGAGCCGTGAAAATAAAAATTCTTTTTTTTTTCACAAAAATGATTTATTAGCCCCCAGTTTTGTATTTTCCCAAGGGTAACAGGAGAAATTGGACCCCAAAAGTTGTTGTCCAATTTGTCATGAGTTCGCTGATACCCCGTATGTGGGGGGGAACCACTGTTTGGGCGCATGGCAGAGCTCGGAAGGGAAGGAGCGCCATTTGGAATGCAGACTTAGATGGATTGGTCTACAGGCATCACGTTGCATTTGCAGAGCCCCTGATGTACCCAAACAGTAGAAACCCCCCACAATTGACCCCATATTGGAAACTAGACATCCCAAGAAACTTAACTAGATGTGTTGTGAGAACTTTAAACCCCCAAGTGTTTCACTACAGTTTACAACGCAGAGCCGTGAAAATAAAAAATCCTTTTTTTTCCCACAAAAATGATTTTTAGCCCCCCAAATTTTTATTTTCCCAAGGATAGCAAGAGAACTTGGACACCAAAAGTTGTTGTCCAATTTGTCCCGAGTACGCTGATACCCCATATGTTGGGGTGAACCCCTGTTTGGGCGCACGGGAGAGCTCGGAAGGGAAGGAGCACTGTTTTACTTTTTCAACGCAGATTTGGCTGGAATTGAGATCGGACGCCATGTCGCGTTTGGAGAGCCCCTGATGTGCCTGAACAGTGGAAACTCCCCAATTCTACCTGAAACCCTAACCCAAACACACCCATAACCCTAATCCCAATGGTAACCCTAACCACACCCCTAACCCTGACACACCACTAACCCTAATCCCAACCGTAAATGTAATCCAAACCCTAACCCTAACTTTAGCCCTAACCCTAACCCTAACTTTAGCCCCAACCCTAACCCTAGCCCTAACCCTAGCCCTAACCCTAGCCCTAGCCCTAACCCTAGCCCTAGCCCTAACCCTAGCCCTAACCCAAACCTTAGCCCTAACCCTAACCCTAACCCTAATGGGAAAATGGAAATAAATACATTTTTTTAATTTTATTATTTTTCCCTAACTAAGGGGGTGATGAAGGGGGGTTTGATTTACTTTTATAGCATTTTTATATCGGATTTTTATGATTGGCAGCTGTCACACACTAAAAGACGCTTTTTCTAGCAAAAAGGTTTTTGCGTCTCCACATTTTGAGACCTATAATTTTTCCATATTTTGGTCCACAGAGTCATGTGAGGTCTTGTTTTTTGCGGGACGAGTTGATGTTTTTATTGGTAACATTTTCGGGCACATGACATTTTTTGATCGCTTTTTATTCTGATTTTTGTGAGGCAGAATGACCAAAAACCAGCTATTCATGAATTTCTTTTGGGGGAGGAGTTTATACCGTTCCACGTTTGGTAAAATTGATAAAGCAGTTTTATTCGTCGGGTCAGTACAATTACAGCGATATCTCATTTATATCATTTTTTTATGTTTTGGCGCTTTTATACGATAAAAGCTATTTTATAGAAAAAATAATTATTTTGGCATCGCTTTATTCTGAGGACTATAACTTTTTTATTTTTTTGCTTATGATGCTGTATGGTGGCTTGTTTTTTGCGGGACAAGATGACATTTTCAGCGGTATCATGGTTATTTATATCCATCTTTTTGATCGCGTGTTATTCCACTTTTTGGTGAGCGGTATGATAATAAAGCGTTGTTTTTTGGCTCGTTTTTTTTCTTACGGTGTTCACTGAAGGGGTTAACTAGTTTTATAGGTTGGGTCATTACGGACGTGGCGATACTAAATATGTGTACTTTTATTGTTTTTTTTATTTAGATAAAGAAATATATTTATGGGAATAATATATTTTTTTTCTTTATTTAGGAATTTATAATTTTATTTTTTTTTTTACACATGTGGAATTTTTTTTAAAAACTTTTTTACTTTGTCCCGGGGGGGGGGGGGGACATCACAGATCGCTGATCTGACAGTTTGCACAGCACTCTGTCAGATCAGCGATCTGACTGACAGCGCTGCAGGCTTACCAGCGCCTGCAATGGACCCGGAATTAATCCCTGCAGGACCCAGATGCAGCCCCGTGGTCATTTTGGATCCGGGGCCTACAGGGATAGGAGGTAAGAGACGCTCGGAGCAACGTGATCCCATCGTGTTGCTCCGGGGGTCTCAGGGAAGCACGCAGGGAGCCCCCTCCCTGCGCGATGCTTCCCTATACCGCCGGAACACTGCGATCATGTTTGATCACAGTGTGCCGGGGGTTAATGTGCCGGGGGCGGTTCGTGACCGCTCCTGGCACATAGTGCCGGCTGTCCGCTGCGATAGTCAGCTGACACCCGGCCGCGATCGGCCGCGCTCCCCCCGTGAGCGCAGCCGATCGCATATGACGTACTATCCCGTCACTGGAAATTAAGTCCCAGGTCACCTCAACGGGATAGTACGTCATATGGGATTAAGGGGTTAATAGATCTTTAGAGTCAAAACACATAACCGGAGTATTGGGTTTTTCCTAGTGAGTAGGGGTCATACATAGCAGAAGTTATAATTGGGCCCCCTCCCATAGTATTTTGGGTCCCACATAGTCCTCAATACACAATAATGGCCTCACATAGTCCTCCATGCAGTATAATGGGTCCCACATAGTCCTTTATACAAAATAATAACCCCACATAGTCCTCCAAACAGTATAATGGGCCCCCACATAGTCCTCTATACAGTATAATGGCCCTGCATAGTCCCCCACACAGTATAATGGGCCCCACATAGTCCTCCATACAGTATAATGGCCCTGCATAGTCCTCCATACAGTATAATGGACTCCACATAGTTCTCCACACTGTACAATGGGCTAACATTGTCCTCCATACAGTGTAATAGTGCACATACTCCTCCATACAGAATAATGAGCCCAACATAGTCCTCCATACAGTAAAATGGGTCCCACATAGTTCCCCCACTGCTCCTGTGTCACCAATGAGCCCTCTGAAGCGCTTCATTGCTGACCAATCAGCGACAGTTGCAGTTCTCCCGCGAATTGGTGCAGAATTTGAACCACGCTTCGCTAATTGGTCGCGGCCGGCCGAATCCTTTGTATAAATTGCATTATTCTGAAAACTTCATAAATAAACTACATACATATTCTAGAATACCCGATACGTTAAAATCGGGCCACCATCTAGTGATTATAATAATAAGGAAGCACGGGGGGCATAATTACTATAGGGGGCTGTATAAGTATAAGGAGGCACAAGAACCATTATTATGATGAGGCACAGATTGGGGAACTATTACCATGTGGTGGCAAAGAGTGAGAATTATTATTCTGTAGGGGCACAGACACTCTTATTTTGGGATGGGGAGGAGGGGAATATTACTATGCAGGGCACAGCTAAGGCATTATCACTGTTTAGGGCACTGGTTTTAGCACGATATGGATTGTATAGAGTTGGGCGAATCTGAGGAGGCTGGAAAAGCAATAAGCCAAAAATGCGCATGTGTCACATTTTACACAAATGAGTCATGGATGGAAGAAGTGGTCATACTGGTCTGGGCTGAAAGGAAAAAAAGGGAAAGTAAGTGATTACAATCAGATGGTGAGTGACTGGAATTATCGGTAGACTTTACATTCACATGGTGTGCAGGGTATTGGTGTAAACCTGATATCTACCATTACATGGTCACTGTATGGTGGTAATGGTAATATCAGTACAGTACTTTTAGTTAATGAAATCTATGGTGGTATTACCACTATTGTATTTGATGGTAATAATTGGTTATGGTCTGGCAGTATTATTTATCTCTTATAATGCCGTATGGAAGGTACTATTGGTCTTGTTTCTGTCATATTTGTTAATTAGCAGTATGGTGGCATTGTTCTTTCACTATATGGTGGTAATAAGAGGTCATACTGTGGCTGTGTTATTTTACCTTATATACCAGTACTATCGGTAATATTGGTTTTGCAAACAGTATTGATTTTCGCCAATGTCAAGCAGGTTAATATTTGTAATAGAGACCTCCACATGGGGAAGAGGGGAAGGAGGGCGGCATGGACTGGTGTAATTTCAACTGCCAGGTACAAATTTTAGTCCCAGCCTGGCGTTGGTCGTAGGTAATGCGAATCTGAGGGAGGGACACTGTCTGTTTAACTATAGACGTAGAAAAGGTTACGTTGACCCAGTTTACACAATATTGGGATATCACAACTCCTATTTTTATTAAAAAATTATAGTACTCAAAAGGGTTTCTCAACACCAGTCTTCAGCAGAACATTACTCCCAGGACTCAAGGCTTCCTGCTTGCTGAGAGCCGTATGCTCCTGATGATTGACAGTTCAGATCAGCAGAATGGTTGCACCACTGGTCTGAACTAGGTGCTCTCCAATACTGCAAGCAGAGGCAGCTTTGTCTTTACAGTATCAGAGTAGCACAGTGTTACTGAAGCTGACCAGATTAAGCAATGAAGTCAGCTTTAGAGCAGTGATTGCTTGCTCTATAGCCAAGAGCTTACAAGGGCTCCTTGCCTAGATTATGTCAAAGCTCCCGGGTATTGATGCTGCGGAGAGAGCTGCACACAGCAGCCACGGAGCTGAGCTAAACGCCAGGTACTAACCAACTAAGGGACGAAACAGGGGATAGTCAGAAGCAAACCCAGAGATCAGGAATCCAGAATAGCAAACAGAGAAACACACGGAAAGCAAGGTAAACTAAGTGCAGACCGAACATACACTCCAGGAGACAGGCACACAAACCAAAACAGAAGTATAGCTGGCAAGGAACTCAAGCTGGGAGCGAGTATAAATATCCCTCCCATCTTTAAAGAGAGGCCAACCATATTAACCATACGAGAACAGGACATTAACCATGTCCTAACCATGACAGATTCTTATAGCACCATTTATTCCATGGTGCTTTACATGTGAAGAGGGGTATACATAGGAAAAAACAAGTACAATAATCTTAAACAATACAAGTCACTGACTGGTACAGGAGGATAGAGAACCCTGCCCACGAGGGCTCAGAATCTACAAGGGATGGATGGTTGAGAATACAGTAGGTGAGGGCAGAGCTGGCTGTGGCGGTATGGTAGAGCGAGGGTCACTGCAGGTTGTAGGCTTGTCAGAAGAGGTAGGTGTTCAGGTTCCTTTTGAAGGTTTCCACGGTAGGTGAGCGTCTGATATGTTGGGGTAGAAAGTTCTAGATCTGGGGGATGCACTGGAAAAAGCTTGTATGCAATTGTTGGAAAAGGAGATAAGAGGCAAGTAGAGAAGGAGATCTTGTGAGGATCGGAGGTTGCATGCAGGTGAGTAACGGAAGACTAGGTCACAGATGTATGGAGGAGACTGGTTGTGGATGGCTTTGTAAGCCATTGTTAGGGTTTTGAACTGGAGTCTCTGGATGATGGGGAGCCATTGAAGGGATTGACAGAGGCAGGGGAATTGCGGGGAGGGGGGGGGGGACAAGTGGATTAGTCAGGCAGAAGAGTTCAGGATGGATTGGAGGGGTGTGAGAGTGTTAGAAGGGAGTCCACCGAGCAGGAGGAGTAGTTGAGGTGGGAAATGATGAGGGCATGCACTAGGGTTTTTGCAGATTATTGACTAAGGAATGTATGGATCTGGGAAGTATTTTTCAGTTGGAGTTGGCAGGAAGTGGAAAGGGCTTGGATATGTGGTTTGAAGGAGAGATTAGATTGCAGGGTTACCACGAGGCAGCGAGTTTGTGGGACTGGGTAGAGTGATCAGCCATTGACTTTGATGGATAGGTCTGTTGGGGGAGTTGATTGAGATGGGGGAAAATGATGAATTCTGTTTTGTCCATGTTAAGTTTTACAAATATAGCAGAGAAGAATGAAATAGTGGAAAGATATTATGGGATTTTGGTTAGTAAAGTGGTGATATCGGGTCCAGAGAGGTAGATCTGTGTGTCATCAGCATAGAGGTGATACTGAAAGCGGTGGGACTCTATGAGCTGTCCCAGACCGAAGGTGTAGATGGAGAACAGGGGTCCTAGAACTGGACCTTGGGGGACACCAACAGAAAGGGGGTGAGGAGGTGATGTGTGAGAGGGAGACACTGAATGTCCGGTCTGTTAGGTATGAAGAGATCCAAGATAGAACCAGGTCTGTGATGATGAGAGAATCTGCAATAAGAGGGAATGGTCCATAGTGTAAAAACCAGAGAACAGGTCCAGGAGGAGGAGGACAGAGTGCTAGCTGCTGGGGCAGGGGGTGTGAGAAAGCTGGAGTCTCCCATAAGAAAGTGCATCTGGAGAGGCTGTGTCAGAGGTGGGAGGCCAGGTTTCGGCAATATAGAGGAAGAAAAGTTTGTTAGTAATGAAAAGATCATGGATATATGAAAGTTTGTTACAGACAGAGCAAGTGTTCCATTGACCTCCTGCTAGAGGGACTGGGGAAGTGGAGGCTGGGCCAATGAGTATGAGATAAAGAAAGGTTGTGGAAATTTGTGATAGATCGTGGCTGTGAAGATGTGGAGAGAACCACCAGGATTTGGAGAGATATCACCGGCAGTGAGGAGGAGCAGAGAATGTGTTAGTAGGAGATCAGCTATGTTTACAAACAGTGAAGTAGAGAATTAAAAATCCCTATTTTTTAACCAATTAATAAAGTTTTTAAATGTTGCCTTTCACAGACACTTTTGCAATTGCAAAATTACAAAAAAAATCAACCAATATATAGGTTTATGTATTTAGTATGGCAGAATAGTATGCACTTGACCTAATGTTTGCTCCTAAACCTGGATTAATATATTATGTAAGATCGTAATAAACAATGGCATGATAGCAGATACAGCCATTATTCTATACAGCACCTTCAGTTCTACATTGTAACAGATTTTTGCAGTTGTCAAAATGTTCCCCAGCATTTTCCTGGAATTACAGTCTGATAATAATCAGAAATTGCAATATTACACAGATAATCACATACTGAGTTCAAACAAGTAGAGCTGACATGAGTGCTTACCTGTCAGATTTACAGACATTTCTACCAGCAGGATCCAGCTCCTGAGATTTCACTCTTTGTATCCAGGTCCAGAGCATTAGCATCAGTATCAGCTTTCTGCTATGATGGGACATGTTTAATATACTGCTACATGGAATAAGTTTGAAACCAGGAGAATGAGATCCTAGAAAGGCTGAAAGATAAGCCAGGCGCTGCCATAGAATAATTCCATCGTAGTCACAGGGTGAGTGGTCTTCTCCCTGCAGTATCCAGCCCAGTGTGTGTGCCCTTTCATTGGGATCAAGATCCTTCTTGATTTTTTTCCTGAGGAAGTAAAGGAGGGGATGCAGAATTCCTGCTATTGAATCTTTCTAGTGGGAGGGAGAACAGTGACACAGGATATGAAGTGCAATAAATGTAAATGCCAAAATATTGAATCATATATAAATATATGGGCTAAGCGTAAGAGAGCTTTTTTACATACAATAGGGGTCAGGTTTGAAGATCACACTAAGGGCTTACTTATCAATATCAGACCTAAGACTACTTTATAAGTATCTAGTTTTGAGAATAAATGGTACAAATCCAATGTCATACACATTGCGGTTGCCCGCCCTGCCAATATGATGGCCGCTGTGTGTTCCAGCAGGGTCAGAGTGCCGGGGGTGAATCAAGTCAGGGGGCAGCGCTAATTGACATGCACACTCACTCTAGGTAAGCCAGAGCAGCATAGCCTGTAAGTTTAGGGAGGACATGCATAAATACAAGAATAACAAGGTTGGCCTACAGAATATAATGTGAATAATAATGTGAATGGAAAATGTGCTAAAAGTGTAAATTATACTAATAAAAACACATGGTGCAGTAAGGGTGATGTATAAATATATACATCACCCTTACTGTATCATCCGTTTTTATTAGTATAATCCACCCCCGACACTCTGATCCTGCTCGAACACACAGCGGCCATCATATTGGCCTTACTGCAGGCTTGCGGTCCAACCGTCGGAGCTGACGAGCTACTTCCTGGAGGCAGGCGGATGACTGTGCGCCACATCATACTTCTAGCAACCCTGATCGCTCACGTGACACCTGAACTCAATCCACCATTGGGACATCATATTTTTAAAGGTCTGTCATCCCTCCTCCCTGATACGCCTCCTGAGCAAGTGTGGACGAAACGTGCGTCGGGGCTGAGTGATGCAGGACAGACCCAGTCATTTAACTTGGACCAGTAAGTTGCATAGCATACACAGGACTATGTCCTATCCCACCCATATATTTTGGTCTTTACTATAATAGCTTACCTACATTGGTCAGGCGTGTAGCATATAGCATGTGGAGATTTAATATACAATCTAGTTTTCATCACTGTTATAATTGCATAACCCTATCTACAAATAGTTTTTGGAAAAAAAGATATTCTATTATTAGATATTTTGGTCTTATTAAACTAATGGAATCTTTTCATGCACAGGCACTTTAAGGTTATAGTATAATACAGTGTTTTGATTCTTGAATTTAAAGTGGCACTCCATTCTGCTATACACTCACTCCATTTACCTGTATTGATTATTACCTACTTTTCTTGGCATTTGAGAACATAACTATCTCTATTTGGAGACAAAAAGAGAAATGATCCAGCTGGAGGTGGAGGCAGTTCAGACTTTGTGAGACTTTATTAGACAACTAAAGCGATAAATAGTTCTTCAAAATGAAAAATCTTACATAGCAAACACCTGGCACACCAGTGAGGAGGATCAACGCATTTCAACTATGAAGTCTTACTCATGATCTAAGACTTCATAGTTGAAACGCGTTGATCCTCCTCACTGGTGTGCCAGGTGTTTGCTATGTAAAGATTTTTCATTTTGAAGAACTATTTATCGCTTTAGTTGTCTAATAAAGTCTCACAAAGTCTGAACTGCCTCCACCTCCAGCTGGATCATTTCTCTTTTTGTCTTCATTTGCTGTGGGCGCTCACCCCGAACCGTGCTGGGCGTTGGCAGGTCTGGGGATTTCGTCTAAGACCGGTAAGCTGACTATATTCCTTTTTTCTTTTATCTCTATTTGGGGCTGGATTTTCTATTGGTCAGGGTCACATGATATACTATTACCTACTGTTCCATCTATATACAGTGGGGAAAAAAGTATTTAGTCAGCCACCAATTGTGCAAGTTCTCCCACTTAAAAATATGAGAGAGGCCTGTAATTGACATCATAGGTAGACCACAACTATGAGAGTCAAAATGAGAAAACAAATCCAGAAAATCACCTTGTCTGATTTGGTAAGATTTATTTTGCATATTATGGTGAAAATAAGTATTTGGTCACCTAAAAACATGCAAGATTTATGGCTCTCACAGACCTGTAACTTTTTCTTTAAGAGGCTCCTCTGTCCTCCACTCATTGCCTGTAGTAATGGCACCTGTTTGAACTTGTTATCAGTATAAAAGACACCTGTCCTCAACCTCAAACAGTCACACTCCAAACTCCACTATGGTGAAGACCAAAGAACTGTCGAAGGACACCAGAAACAAAATTGTAGCCCTGCACCAGGCTGGTAAGACTGAATCTGCAATAGGCAAGCAGTTTGGTGCGATGAAATCAACTGTGGGAGCAATAATGAGAAAATGGAAGACATGCAAGACCACTGATAATCTCCCTCGAACTGTGGCTCCATGAAAGATTTCACCCTCAAAATTATCACAAGAACAGTGAGCAAAAATCCCAGAACCACACCTGCATAGAGCTGGGACCACCGTAACAAACGCTACCATCGGTAACACACTACGCCGCCAGGGACTCAGATCCTGCAGTGCTAAATGCAGGGTCGGACTGGCCATCGGGCACTTCTGGCAAATGCCAGAAGGGTCGGTGGCAGTAGTGGGCCAATCGCCAGCGCCGACTCCCCTCCCCAGCGACGACTCACCCCGCCAACGCCACCGCATTCAACTATACCAGCATCTATGACGCCGGTACAGTTGAATGCAATGATGGAGGAGAGAGCGTCTGCTGTCGCTCCCTCTCCCATCATTCCCCGCTCTGCCTCTGACACTGTGGGTGTGCAATGACGTTATATCATCGCGTACCTGCTGTGTGTCGGGTGGGCAGACGGCAGCTGCTGGGACCTGAGCCGGGAGCAGCGCGGGGCACGAGGAGAGTGTTTTGTTTTTTTTTAAATATATCAATGAGTGGGGGGGGGGGGCTGTATTACATTCTATGGGGGCTGTGCTGTATTACATTCTATGGGGGCTGGCTGCATTATATTGTATGGGGGGCTGGCTGCATTAAATTCTATGGGGCTGGCTGCATTAGATTCTATGGGGCTGGCTGCATTACATTCTATGGGGGCTGGCTGCATTACATTCTTTGGGGGCTGGCTGCATTACATTCTATGGGGTCTGGCTGCATTACATTCTATGGGGGGCTGGCTGCATTACATTCTATGGGGGCTGGCTGCATTACATTCTATGGGGCTGGCTGCATTACATTCTATGGGGGGCTGGCTGCATTACATTCTATGGGGGCTGGCTGCATTACATTCTATGGGGGCTGGCTGCATTACATTCTATGGGAGGGCTGTATTACATTCTATGTGGGAGGGCTGTATTAAATTTAAATTCTATGGGGGGGCTGTATTACATTCTCTGGGGGCTACATTATATTCTATGGGGGACTGTATTACATTATATGGGGGGCTGTATTACATTCTATGGGGGGCTGCATTATGCTGTATGAGGGGACTACCATATATTATATATGCAGGGGCTGCATTATACTATATGAGGGGGCTGCATTATATTCTCTGGGGGTTACATTATACTCAGGGGGCTACAATATATTCTGTGGGGTGGCTGCATTATACTCTGGGGTGGCAGCATTATACTATATGTGGGCTGCATTATACTGTATTGAGGACTATGGAGAATGCATTATACTATATGAAGAACTGTGAGGTGCATTATACTATGGGAAGTGAATTGTACTATATGGATGACAATGGCGGAGCATTATATTATATGGAGCACTATGAGGACTGTATTATACTATTTGGAGGACTAAGGAGTGTATTATACTATATGGAGGACTGAGGTGCACATTATAATATATGGAGGACTATGGGGTGTATTATACAAAACAAGCAAAATGCTGCCTATTCTTCGAGTGATTGGATTGTTTGTGGGAACAGAAATCTTTGTTCTCAGCAGCACATCGCCGGTGTAAACTGTAGTTGTGCTGCTGATAACATGATACTGTATGGCAACAGATTGATCTAATTGTGATTGTTCTGTTCCCTTCATTCTTTCTCAGTTGGTGTAAAGAAGCCGGGAAACAAGCGAACGACTTCACTATTGTCGATCACACTCGTTTAGTGGCCTGAGGTCAGTGCATGTAAATACAACAGAAATGCTTCACAGGGAGACCAGGCAAGGATGATGACAGTTGTAGTTAGCACCCAGCGCCTGGGAATAGCGCTAACTCTACTGCTTTTCCCAGCCGCTAGAGCATTTAATTCTGGCATGTGTAATGATTTTTAGGGTTGATGTCAGCTGCGTAATGTCAGCTGCTATCAATCCCTGGTGTAAGTAACGGAGAGGTGTCTATCAGACACCTCCACTACTAGCCCACACCTGGATAAGACCCAGCGACTCTGAAGAGCGGTGACGGTAGTAACAATACCGCTCTTCACAGTCCCCGAGCTCAGCGCAAGACCCGGAATATCTGAAGAGCTGTGACGTTACTGATGTCACCACTTTTCAGAGTCACAGAGTCTCGTGCTGCGCAGCGGAACCAAAAGTGGCTGTAGGCAAAGTTTATGAAGCATCAGAATGAGGTTTCATAGCCTTTGGTCATCTCATCCCTTCATTTTCTACGAGATCCAGTTATGTAGGTAAAGTAGCGGCTTTTCTTGGTACTGCAACTAAAAGCAATAAATAGGACTGAGCTGTAATGCTGGATACAGCTGTGACTATATGTCATATAGTCGTGTTACACTCCCCTCACTTCTTGTAACCTACAAGTGTACAAAGATATTATACAGTCACCATGTGACAAGTGGGCCTGTGCACCTTCAAATGCCAGGGCTGAATTTTAGTCCCAGTCCGGCCCTAGACATGTCCCCCTGCTTAAGCCAGTACATGTCCGAGCCCATCAGAAGGTTGCTAGAGAGCATTTGGATTGTCCAGAAGAGTACTGGGAGAACTTGCACAATTGGTGGTTGACTAAATACTTTTTTTCCCACAGTACGTGCACTTGGTTACTACAATTTCTACATCTGTACCATATCGCATTCCTTGCACAAGAGGCATCTGTTGTATTGTTTGTATATTTATTGTTCAAGAAAGGAGACATTTTATATATCTTCACGTCTGGCTACTTGGCTTCTTTAGTTCTAGAAATGACAGTTTGATTTATAATTGTCCTAGTGACACTATAATGTGACAGAGATCACTAACCCTTGATCTAATTGCGAAAAGCCACTGTAACTTTAAGAAGCATTTTCTTAGCATCCGCACGTCAGACCCTCACTACAAGTGGGACCACAGCTTTATGCATCACAATTTTTGGGTAAAATTGGCTTATCTGTGTGAGAGATTTGCTAGATATACATATGTGAGATGTTATTTTATGAGCTTTTGCAGATCAAAAGGTCAAAATACTTGCATAAAGAACCCCCCATAGCCTGTTCCCATCACTGGAACAAAGGTTGAATTTATGATCATAAGTGTTACGTGTTAGTGTTCCAGGTAATGAAGATAAGAATACAATGGAACCTTTCAGTCTTTCAAGAGCACTGGTTTTTACAAGGTTCTGGAGCTTAAGGCCATAGTGATACTCGTTAATCTTGTTACCACTGGCTACCATACCATTGTTTATTACCTGTATTATTGTAATGTGGGACACTTGTTGCTTATAAAGCATTAGCAAGTTAGAAAATATTTGTTTTCTAGAAGGTACTATTAGGCTGCCTGTCATATCTACTGCACATCCTGCTCTACATACTAATCCAGAATATGCCCCCATTAGAAAGAAATTGGTATGTACTTTTACCTGAGCAGTGATAACTGGTAACGATCATGTAAAAAAAAAAACAGTAAAACTGTTGTTTATCATTAATCACCAAATGTAACACCACAAAGATAATTATCAGTGGCATGATTGAAAACTTGAATGCGGCCACTGACATTTACGCAAGACATGGCTGGTCTGCCTAGTGCACCGTCAAACCTCGATGTTCGGTAGTATGGACTGTGCACCCCAAAAGTCATATGCTTCATTGTGAAATACAGGGCACATTATGCTGTTCTAAATTCTTCTGTATACATAAAGTATGACTGCCTCCAATAATATTTAATTCAGTGGCAAAATAATTCTGGATAAACCACCATAGCGTAACTGGCTAATATCACCAGACCATAACTGGTTAACACCATGATTTGGTGACTAAATAACACTACCCTACAATGACAGGATAACACCAGTTTACCTTTATTGGATAATACCACCATATTATGACTAAATAACATCATTTTAAAAATGAAAAATTTACAATTAATCAGTACTTAGCATGTGATTCAGAGTTAGTTATTTGTTGCAATGTCTGTGTAATGTATAGTACGTGGGAGAAACAACATGGGACCTGAAAATTAGGCTAAACCATCACAGATACAGTGGGGAAAAAAGTATTTAGTCAGCCACCAATTGTGCAAGTTCTCCCACTTAAAAAGATGAGAGAGGCCTGTAATTGACATCTTAGGCAGACCACAACTATGAGAGTCAAAATGAGAAAACAAATCCAGAAAATCATCTTTTCAGATTTTTCAAGATTTATTTTGCAAAATATGGTGGAAAATAAGTATTTGGTCACCTAAAAACATGCAAGATTTCTGGCTCTCACAGAACTGTAACTTCTTTAAGAGGCTCCTCTGTCCTCCACTCATTACTTGTAGTAATGGCACCTGTTTGAACTTGTTATCAGTATAAAAGACACCTGTCCACAACCTCAAACTCAATATTGGATACATTATGGTGCACCCTTTATTGATATTATGGTTGTACATCTATCTTTTTTTCTGGTAGCCCCTCATGTTGTATTCAAATTACAAAGTAAAAATCATCTGACAGATTCCCTTTAAACCTCTAAAATAATAATAAAAAATATATATTAATTTGTTATGCTGGAATTGTACTGATCAAGTTTCCTGGTCATTTTTACACAATGAACACCATAAAAACACTCCTCATAAAACAGTGGAATTACATTTTTATCACCATTTCAACTTACATAGAATTTATTTCTAGCTTTCCGTACATTAGATGATAAAAAGAATGGTATCTGTCATGAATCCCCAATGGCTAGGGATAGCACAGGACAAGCAAAGTACAAATAAATAACGGACGAGCTCTAGGGTGATGGAACCTGGGCTGACCGCTGCCCTACGCCTGACAAACGCAACTAGAGATAGCCAGGGAGCGTGCCTACGTTGGTTCTAGACGCCACGCACCAGCCTAAGAGCTAACTAGTACTGCAGAGAAAATAAAGACCTCACTTGCCTCCAGAGGAATGAACCCCAAAAGATATAGTTGCCCCCTCACATGTATTGACGGTGAAATGAGAGGAAGGCACACACATAGAGATGATATATATAGATTTAGCAAATTGAGGCCCGCTGTAAACTAAAAAGCAGAACGATACAAAAGGGGACTGAGCGGTCAGCAAAAAACCCTAATCAAAAAACCATCCTGAGATTACAAGAACCCATGTGCCAACTCATGGCACATGGGGAGAACCTCAGTCCACTAGAGCTACCAGCTAGCATAGAGACATAACAAGCAAGCTGGACAAAAAAGCAAACAACTGAAAATCAGCACTTAGCTTATCCTGAAAGATCTGGGAGCAGGTAGGCAGGAACCAAACAGAGCACATCTGAATACATTGATAGCCGGCAAGGAAATGACAGAAAGGCCAGGTAAAATAGGAAACACCCAGCCTCTGATGGACAGGTGGAAACCAAAGGCCGCAACCCACCAAAGTCACCCAGTACCAGCAGTAACCACCAGAGGGAGCCCACAAACAGAATCCACAACAGTACCCCCCCCTTGAGGAGGGGTCACCGAACCCTCACGAGAACCCCCAGGGCGATCAGGGTGAGCTCTATGGAAGGCGTGAACCAAATCAGTCGCATGAACATCGGAGGCGATCACCCAGGAATTATCCTCCTGACCATAACCCTTCCACTTAACCAAATACTGGAGTTTGCGTCTGGAAACACGAGAATCCAAGATCTTCTCAACAACATACTCCAATTCTCCCTCCACCAGCACCGGAGCAGGAGGCTCAACCGAAGGAACAACGGGCACCTCATACCTCCGCAACAACGACCGATGGAACACATTATGAATAGCAAACGATGCTGGGAGATCCAAACGAAAAGATACAGGGTTAAGAATCTCCGAGATCCTATAAGGACCGATGAACCGAGGCTTGAACTTAGGAGAAGAGACCTTCATAGGGACAAAACGAGAAGACAACCACACCAAATCCCCAACAAGAAGTCGGGGACCCACGCGGCGACGGCGATTAGCAAACTGCTGAGTCTTCTCCTGAGATAACTTCAAATTGTCCACCACCTGATTCCAAATCTGATGTAGCCTGTCCACCACCATGTCCACTCCAGGACAATCCGAAGACTCCACCTGACCAGAGGAAAAACGAGGATGAAACCCCGAATTACAAAAAAAAGGAGAGACCAACGTGGCAGAACTAGCCCGATTATTAAGAGCAAATTCGGCCAGTGGCAAAAAAGCAACCCAGTCATCTTGGTCAGCAGAAACAAAACACCTCAAATAAGTTTCCAAGGTCTGATTAGTTCGCTCCGTCAGGCCATTCGTCTGAGGATGGAATGCAGACGAGAAAGACAAATCAATGCCCATCTTGGCACAAAACGTCCGCCAAAATCTAGACACAAACTGGGATCCCCTGTCAGAAACGATATTCTCCGGAATCCCATGCAAACGAACCACGTTCTGAAAAAATAAAGGGACCAACTCAGAGGAGGAAGGCAACTTAGGCAAGGGCACCAAATGAACCATCTTAGAAAAGCGGTCACACACAACCCAGATAACTGACATTTTCTGTGAAACCGGGAGATCAGAAATAAAATCCATGGAAATGTGCGTCCAAGGCCTCTTCGGGATGGGCAAGGATAACAACAACCCACTGGCCCGAGAACAGCAAGGCTTAGCTCGAGCACACACTTCACAAGACTGCACAAAGGTACGCACATCCCTAGACAAGGAAGGCCACCAAAAAGACCTGGCCACCAAGTCTCTAGTACCAAATATTCCAGGATGACCAGCCAACACAGAAGAATGGACCTCGGAGATGACTCTACTGGTCCAATCATCCGGAACAAACAGTCTTTCTGGTGGACAACGATCCGGTTTATCCACCTGAAACTCCTGCAATGCACGTCGCAAGTCTGGGGATACGGCGGACAATATTACCCCATCCCTAAGGATACCAGTAGGCCCAGAGTCTCCAGGAGAGTCAGGCACAAAACTCCTGGAAAGAGCATCTGCCTTCACATTCTTTGAACCTGGCAGGTATGAAACCACGAAATTGAAACGAGAAAAAAACAACGACCAACGAGCCTGTCTAGGATTCAAACGCCTGGCAGACTCAAGGTAAATGAGATTCTTGTGATCAGTCAAGACCACCACACGATGTTTAGCACCCTCAAGCCAATGACGCCACTCCTCAAATGCCCACTTCATGGCCAAAAGCTCCCGATTACCCACATCATAATTGCGCTCGGCGGGCGAGAATTTTCTAGAGAAGAAAGCACATGGCTTCATCACCGAGCCATCAGAACTTCTCTGTGACAAAACCGCCCCCGCTCCAATCTCGGAAGCATCAACCTCAACCTGAAAAGGAAGTGAAACATCTGGTTGACACAACACAGGAGCAGAAGAAAACCGGCGCTTAAGTTCCTGAAAGGCCCCCACAGCCGCAGGAGACCAATTAGCAACATCAGCACCCTTTTTAGTTAAATCAGTCAAAGGTTTAACAATACTGGAAAAATTTGCAATGAACCGACGATAAAAATTAGCAAACCCCAAGAACTTCTGTAGGCTCTTAACAGATGTAGGTTGTGTCCAGTCACAAATTGCCTGAACCTTAACGGGATCCATCTCAATAGTAGAAGGAGAAAAAATGTACCCCAAAAAAGAAATCTTCTGGACTCCGAAGAGACACTTTGAGCCCTTCACAAACAGAGAATTGGCCCGCAGAACCTGAAACACCTTCCTGACCTGTAGAACATGAGACTCCCAGTCATCAGAAAACACCAAAATATCATCCAAATACACAATCATAAACTTATCCAGATATTCACGGAAAATATTGTGCATAAAGGACTGAAACACTGACGGAGCATTGGAGAGTCCAAAAGGCATTACCAAATACTCAAAATGGCCCTCAGGCGTATTAAATGCGGTTTTCCACTCATCACCTTGTTTTATCCGCACCAGATTATACGCACCGCGAAGATCTATCTTAGTGAACCACCTAGCCCCTTTAATGCGAGCAAACAAGTCAGTCAATAATGGCAATGGATACTGATATTTGACTGTAATCTTATTCAGAAGGCGATAATCTATACAAGGTCTCAGGGAACCATCTTTTTTTGCCACGAAAAAAAAACCTGCTCCCAGAGGGGACGAAGATGGACGAATATGTCCCTTTTCCAAGGACTCCTTAATATAATTCCGCATAGCAGTATGCTCTGGCAGTGACAGATTAAATAAACGACCCTTAGGGAACTTACTGCCTGGAATCAATTCTATAGCACAGTCACAATCTCTATGAGGAGGGAGCGAATTGAGCTTAGGCTCCTCAAAAACATCCCTATAGTCAGACAAAAACTCAGGGATCTCAGAAGGAGTAGATGAAGCGATAGAAATCGGAGGTGCATCATCATGAACCCCCTGACATCCCCAGCTTAACACAGACATTGTTTTCCAGTCCAGGACAGGATTATGAGTTTGTAACCATGGCAGACCCAGCACTAGTACATCATGTAAATTATACAGTACAAGGAAGCGAATCACCTCCTGATGAACGGGAGTCATGCGCATGGTCACTTGTGTCCAATACTGCGGTTTATTCATAGCCAATGGTGTAGAGTCAATTCCCTTCAGAGGAATAGGGACTTCCAGAGGCTCCAGACTAAAACCGCAGCGTTTAGCAAATGACCAATCCATAAGACTCAGGGCAGCGCCCGAATCCACATAGGCATCAACGGAAATGGAAGACAGTGAAAAAATCAGAGTCACAGACAAAATGAACTTAGGCTGCAGAGTACCAATGGCAAAAGATTTATCAAGCTTTTTTGTGCGTTCAGAGCATGCTGATATAACATGAGCTGAATCACCACAATAAAAACACAATCCATTTTTCCACCTATAATTTTGCCGTTCACTTCTGGACTGAATTCTATCACATTGCATAGTCTCAGGTGCCTGTTCAGAAGACACCGCCAACTGGTGCACGGGTTTGCGCTCCCGCAAACGCCGATCAATCTGAATGGCCATAGCCATAGACTCATTCAGACCTGTAGGCGTAGGGAACCCCACCATAATATCCTTAATGGCCTCAGAAAGACCATTTCTGAAGTTTGCAGCCAGGGCGCACTCATTCCACTGAGTAAGCACCGACCATTTCCGAAATTTTTGACAATATATTTCCGCTTCATCATGCCCCTGAGAGAGGGCTAATAAAGCCTTTTCAGCCTGAATCTCCAGGTTGGGTTCCTCATAGAGCAATCCCAATGCCAGAAAAAACGCATCCACACTGAGCAATGCAGGATCCCCTGGTGCCAATGCAAATGCCCAATTCTGAGGGTCGCCCCGCAGGAAAGATATTACAATCCTGACCTGTTGAGCAGGGTCTCCAGAGCAGCGAGATTTTAAAGAAAGAAACAATTTACAATTGTTCCTGAAATTCAGGAAGGTAGATCTATCTCCAGAGAAGAACTCTGGAATAGGAATTCTAGGTTCAGACATGGGAGTGCGAACAACAAAATCCTGTATGTTTTGAACTTTTGCCGCGAGATTACTCAAGCTGGAAGCCAAACTCTGGACATCCATGTTAAACAGCTAAGATCAGAGCCATTCAAGGGTTAAGAGGAGGTAAGAAGCAGCTAGACCGCAATTAAGGGCTAGGCAGCAAAACTCTGAAGGGAAAAAAAAAAATAAAATTTCCCTTAAACACTTCTTTTTCTCCTGCTTCAGCGCAAACAATTAACACTTTGTGGGCCGGCTATACTGTCATGAATCCCCAATGGCTAGGGATAGCACAGGACAAGCAAAGTACAAATAAATAACGGACGAGCTCTAGGGTGATGGAACCTGGGCTGACCGCTGCCCTACGCCTGACAAACGCAACTAGAGATAGCCAGGGAGCGTGCCTACGTTGGTTCTAGACGCCACGCACCAGCCTAAGAGCTAACTAGTACTGCAGAGAAAATAAAGACCTCACTTGCCTCCAGAGGAATGAACCCCAAAAGATATAGTTGCCCCCTCACATGTATTGACGGTGAAATGAGAGGAAGACACACACATAGAGATGATATATATAGATTTAGCAAATTGAGGCCCGCTGTAAACTAGAAAGCAGAACGATACAAAAGGGGACTGAGCAGTCAGCAAAAAACCCTAATCAAAAAACCATCCTGAGATTACAAGAACCCATGTGCCAACTCATGGCACATGGGGAGAACCTCAGTCCACTAGAGCTACCAGCTAGCATAGAGACATAACAAGCAAGCTGGACAAAAAACCAAACAACTGAAAATCAGCACTTAGCTTATCCTGAAAGATCTGGGAGCAGGTAGGCAGGAACCAAACAGAGCACATCTGAATACATTGATAGCCGGCAAGGAAATGACAGAAAGGCCAGGTAAAATAGGAAACACCCAGCCTCTGATGGACAGGTGGAAACCAAAGGCCGCAACCCACCAAAGTCACCCAGTACCAGCAGTAACCACCAGAGGGAGCCCACAAACAGAATCCACAACAGGTATCATCCAAAAATATAACCAGTTTAATAAAAAGCAAGCTCTTACTCAGCTATGTCAATGGAAAACAAAGTTATGGCTTTTGGAAGAAGAGGAGGAAATAAGTAAAGCAAAAAAAAATTATAATTGGTTGCGTCCTTAAAGGGAATCTGTCACCACATTTGACCTATCTAAACTATTAATATGGGCATACAGGTTACAGAATGCAGAGGAGAGTGATACCTGTGTGTCTCATATCAGATGTGTTGTTGCTGAGAAATATAAGAAAATATAAGAAAAATAAAAAATATAAAAACTGGCGACCTAGGAGGATGGCATGTATGGAAACCGACGCATTTCAGCGAAGTGCCTTAATCATTAATCACACACCATGATTAAGGCACTTTGCTGAAACACGTCGGTTTCTATACAGCTTTTTTATGCCAACTGGATTATCAATTTATATAGTGGATATTTTCCGCTGGAGGACCTCTTTCATCTTTAAAGGGTGGGAGGGGATGATATGGAGCTGGCTTTGTGTTTGGGCTAGATTCATATTTCTCGTCAGGGGTAATGTTAGTCCAACAGCAGCATACAAAGACATTTTTTACTTCCAATTTTTAGTTATTTCTTTTACTCACTTATATAGCACCAATAATTTAACAGCATTTTACAAACTTTATCATCACTGTTGCCACTTCCCTATCTGTATTTCTTAGGAGTGTGAGAAGAAACCAGAGGACCCAGAGGAAACCCACACAAACATGGGGAGAACATACAATCTCCTTAAAGATGTTATCCTTGGTGGGATTTGAACCCAGGACCCCAGTGCTGCAAGGCTGATTGCCAACCACTGAGCCACCGTGCTGCCCGCTTTTATTGGTAACAGTTGAAGACATGCGGCATGGAGGAATTTGAATTGCGTGAATAACCTTGCTTTCTTGACAGAACAGGCATAAATTCCCACAAACACACTCCAAGATCCTGTGGAAAGCCTTCCCCAAAGATTGGAGGTTGCCAACAGGGTTCCAACTCCATGCTCATGGTTTTTAAAATGGAATGGTTACCAAGCTCTTGTGGGTGTGACAATCAGCGTCCACATGCTTTTGGCCATGTAGTGCAGGGCTATGAATTCAATACATCAAACTGGACAGATTTCTTAAGGTGCATTTTCACTTCTTAGGAACACTTAGTTCACGATAATCTTGCAGAGTAAACAGTCTGCCGATCACCCAATAAATAGGCAGAACACTCGTTTCATCTGGTGAAATTATTTTTAAGTTCCTTAAAAACTGTTGTTCTTGCTGTGTAATCAGGACTCTCACTGTCCAGAACAAGGCAGCCTAAGTACACTGAACAATTAGCTACAGATCATTTAGTGCAGATGGTTTATTGCATTCTAAATATGTAACCGGTTTCTAAACTACTGCCGGTCGGTTAACATTTGGTGCCGCTGGTTAGTTCATGTAAATGGACCCTTAGTAACTTATGTGGGCAGATGGTTTCATTACGGACTTCTCTGAGTTGCTTTGGGTGTTCCTATCATTGTTGTTACCACTCAGTCTCCTTGTCATGGTTTACTGCCGCAGCAGTCAGCAGTTTTGTAGGAAGCACCTTTTTCCTGCACATATCAGTAGATCAGGCTGGGTCTTCCTGGCAGTCTCATTTGTCCTTTGAGTTCTTCACATAAGATTGTTTCCTCTGGTCCTTCCAGTCTTCAGACCAATGAATGATCCAAAAGTCACATCTTACCGCTAAAGAACACAAATTATGAAACCACAAAGAAAATAATTTGTGGTCTAAATATAGTTCTTGACAGTCAGCTGTCCGTGTAAGGAAATAAAATGCATGAATTGTATTATTTGGCGATTCAAGCAGACTTTAAGGAAAGCACAGGAAGTGTGTCACTCACCAGGAAGTGGCTGCCATCTTCATTGTTAGATTTGTGAGAGTGTTGTATTACCGGTAGCAGGGAATGAATCACTGCTTGTGTCTCACACAGTGAGTGCAAATATACAGTGCCTTGCGAAAGTATTCGGCTCCCTGGAGCTTTTCAACCTTTTCCCACATATCATGCTTCAAACAAAGATACCAAATGTAAATTTTTGGTGAAGAATCAACAACAAGTGGAACACAATTGTGAAGTTGAATGAAATTTATTGATTATTTTAAATTATTGTGGAAATTCAAAAACAAAAAAGTGGGGCGTGCAATATTATTCGGCCCCTTTACTTTCAGTGCAGCAAACTCAGTCCAGAAGTTCATTGTGGATCTCTGAATGATCCAATGTTGTCCTAAATGCCTAATGATGATAAATATAATCCACCTGTGTGTAATCAAGTCTCCGTATAAATGTACCTGCTCTGTGATAGTCTCAGGGTTCTGTTTGAAGCACAGAGAGAATCATGAAGACCAAGGAACGCAACAGGCAGGTCTGTGATACTGTTGTGGAGAAGTTTAAAGCCGGATTTAGATACAAAATGATTTCCAAAACTTTAAACATCCCAAGGAGCACTGTGCAAGGGATCATATTGAAATGGAAGGAGTATCATACCACTGCAAATCTACCAAGACCCGGCCATCCCTCTAAACTTTCATCTCAAACAAGGAGATGACTGATCAGAGATGCAGCCAAGAGGCCCATGATCACTCTGGATGAACTGCAGAGATCTACAGCTGAGGTGGGACAGTCCGTCCATAGGACTACAATCAGTCGTACACTGCACTAATCTGGCCTTTATGGAAGAGTGGCAAGAAGAAAGCCATTTCTCAAAGATATCCATAAAAAGTGTTTAAAGTTTGCAACAAGCCACCTGAGAGAAACACCAAACATGTGGAAGAAGGTGCTCTGGTCAGGTGAAACCAAAATCGAATTTTATGGCAACAATGCCAAATGATATGTTTGGCGTAAAGGCAACGCAGCTCATCACCCTGAACACACCATCCCCACTGTCAAACATGGTGGTGGAAACATCATGGTTAGGGCCTGCTTTTCTTCAGTAGGGACAGGGAAGATGGTTAAAATTCATGGGAAGATGGATGGAGCCAAATACACAACCATTCTTGAGGAAAACCTGTTGGAGTCTGAAAAAGACCTGAGACTGGGACGGAGATTTGTCTTCCAACAAGACAATGATCCCAAACATAAAGCAAAATCTACAATGGAATGGTTCACAAATAAACGTATCCAGGTGTTAGAATGGCCAAGTCAAAGTCCAGATCTCAATCCAATCGTGAATATGTGGAAAGAGCTGAAAACTGCTGTTCACAAACGTTCTCCATCAAACCTGACTGAGCTCAAGCTGTTTGCCAAGGAAGAATGGGCAAGAATTTCAGTCTCTCGATGTACAATACTGATAGAGACATACCCCAAGTGACTTGCAGCTGTAATCGCAGCAAAAGGTGGCGCAACAAAGTATTAAGTTAAAGGGGACGGAAAATATTGCACGCCCCACTTTTCAGTTTTTGGTTTTCCACAAAAATTTAAAATAACCAATAAATTTTGCTCAGCTTCACAAATGTGTTCGACTTGTTGTTGATTCTGCACCAAAAATTTACATTTGGTATCTTTATGTTTGAAGCATGATTTGTGGGAAAAGGTTGAAAAGCTCCAGGGAGCCGAATACTTTCGCGAGGCACTGTACATACATTGTGTGCACAATTTTTAGGCAAGTGAGTATTTTCACCATATCATAATTTTTATGCAGATTTTCCAACTCCGAGCTGTATAACCTTAAATTCTTATTGGATGAAGCAGATCAGGTGATGTGTATTTGTGTAACGAGAGAGGGTGCGGCCTAAGGATACAACACCCTTTATCAAGGTGTGCAGAATTATTAGGGAGATTGTTTTCCCAAAATTATTATTCACACATATTCTCCTGAGAAAAAGAATACCTACATTTTTATTTTTTAAATATTCAGATTTATTGGACTTGCAATTAGGCCACAACACATCACGGAAATCATATGGACACTGGTCATTCCATGAAATGAGCCTCCTGATGAACCATAAGATGGAGTAGAAAAACGTGTCGAGGGTGCGTATATTACAGAGGCTACAGCTAAGTAGCAAACAATCTGATGCCTTCCTACAAGTTTTAAACTTTGAGTTTTGGTTGCCCTCTTTCTTTCTTCTGTTTGTTGTTTGGGGCTCAAGCAATCATTGGATTACCCTTGACTGATCTATCAATGGCAATATACTGTATAACGGACCTATGATTAGCCATATATAACTAACCTGACTTCACCAACAGTGAGGGGGTGCTATATCTTGTATATATATATATATATATATATACACATACATACACACACACACACACACACACACACATACATACATACATACACTGCTCGAAAAAAATAAAGGGAACACTAAAATCCCACATCCTAGAAGTCACTGAATGAAATATTCCAGTTGTAAATCTTTATTCATTACATAGTGGAATGTGTTGAGAATGCTAAAACCTAAAAATGATCAACGTAAATCACAACTAATATCCCACGGAGGTCTGGAGTTGGAATGATGCTCAGTAGTGTGTGTGGCCTCCACGTGCCTGTATGACCTCCCTACACTGTCTGGGCATGCTTCTAATGAGGTGGCAGATGGTCTCCTGAGGGATCTCCTCCCAGACCTGGACTAAAGCATCGACCAACTCCTGGACAGTCTGTGGTGCAACGTGACATTGGTGGATGATGTGAGACATGATGTCCCAGATGTGTTCAATCGGATTCAGGTCTGGGGAACGGGCGGGCCAGTTCATAGCTTCAATGCCTTCATCTTGCAGGACCTACTGACACACTCCAGCCACGAGGTCTGGCATTATCCTGCATTAGGAGGAACCCAAGGCCAACCGCACCAGCATATGGTCTCACAAGGTGTCTGAGAATCTCATCTTGGAACCTAATGGCAGTCAGGCTACCTCTGGCGATCACATGGAGGGCTGTGCGGCCCTCCAAAGAAATGCCACCCTACACCATTACTGACCCACTGCCAAACCGGTCATGCTGAAGGATGTTGCAGGCAGATCCACACGACGTCTCCAGACTCTGTCACATGTGCTGAGTGTGAACCTGCTTTCATCTGTGAAGAGCAGAGGGCACCAGTGGCGAATTTGCCAATCCCGGTGCTCTGTGGCAAATGCCAAGCATCCTGCATGGTGTTGGGCTGTGAGCACAACCCCCATCTGTGGATGTCAGACACTCAGACCATCCTCATGGAGTTGGTTTCTAACTGTTTGTACAGACACATGCACATTTGTGGCCTGCTGGAAGTCATTTTGTAGGGCTCTGGCATTGCTCCTCCTGTTCCCCCTTACACAATGGCTGAGGTAGCAGTCCTGCTGCTGGGTTGTTGCCCTCCTATGGCCCCCTCCATGTCTCCTGGTAGCACCTCCAGCCTCTGGACACTACACTAACAGACACAGCAAACCTTCTTGCCACAGTTCGAATTGATGTGCCATCCTAGATCAGCAGCAGTACTTGAGCCACTTGTGTGGGTTGTAGAGTCCGTCTCATGCTACCACGAGTGTGAAAGCACAACCAACATTCAAAAGTGACCAAGACATTAGCCAGAAAGCATTGGCACTGAGATGTGGTCTGTGGTCCCCTCCTGCAGAACCACTCCTTTATTGAGTGTGTCTTGATAATTGCCAATAATTTCCATCTGTTGTCTCTTCCATTTGCATAACAGCATGTGAAATTAATTGTCAAACAGTGTTGCTTCCTAAATGGACAATTTGATTTCACAGAAGTTTGATTTACTTGGAGTCATATTCAGTGGTCGTACGGAGACCAGGGGCCTGCTTGCTGTACAACGAGGGGTACTGCCGCTTTCACGGTTCCTGTAGATACAAACACGACTGCTCCGCCTGCGGTGGCGGACACCCCGCAGCGAGATGTACCCGCCAAGCACCCGCACGGCATAACCCCGGTGAACGTTACCGCAATGGGCCCTTGGCTAAGCCTCTACCCCAATAAAGAGGCCGCGCGGCAACTCGATCTCGGATTTAAATTTGGTTTCTTCATCCCCTTTAACTTTAGTCGCGAAACGAAATCGGCAAATAATCTTAAATCCGCTCGTGAATTTCCCGAGATCTTATGGGAAAAAGTTCTAAAAGAGGTAGAACTAGGCAGGATGCCGGGCCCATTTACATCACTGCCATTCAGTAATTTTAGAATCTCACCCCTGGGCATCGTCCCCAAAAAAGAACCGGGAAAATATTGGTTAATCCATCACCTCTCATACCCTAAAGGCGATTCGGTTAACGACGCGATACTCCCTCAAGAGGCATCAGTAACCTACGCTTCATTTGACAGGGCAGTCGATCTTGTGCGGACCGCCGGGCCCGGCGCCCTGCTGGCAAAATCTGACATAGAGTCAGCCTTCCGCCTACTACCCAATCACCCTGAGTGCTTCCACCTGTTAGGTTGTAAGGTGGACCAGCTCTTTTACTTTGACATGTGCCTACCGATGGGCTGCTCCATCTCCTGTCACTACTTCGAGCTTTTCAGCACTTTTCTTGACTGGGTAGTACGTTACGAAACCGGCAGCAACTCGACGGTTCACTACCTCGACGATTTCCTGTTCATCGGGCCAAAAGACTCGAAACTCTGTTATTTCCTCCTAAACAAATTCGAATTTCTAGCCAGCCATTTCGGCGTGCCTCTCTCAACAGAAAAAACGGTCGGCCCGTGTAATGTGCTGCCTTTCCTCGGCATTGAGATAGTTACTAACGCAATGGTGTTTAGATTGCCGGAGGATAAATTACTGAAAACGGTTGAAGATTTCTGCGGGGTTAAAGTCACCCTCCAACAGATGCAGTCCCTGCTAGGTTTACTCAACTTTGCTTGCCGTGTAATGCCAGTGGGCAGAACCTTTTCACGCCGGCTATCGCTAGCAACGAAGGGCATCTCCCAGCCGGGCCATAGAATTAGGCTTACTCACACACTGAAGGAAGACTTGCTAGTCTGGAAAACATTCCTATATTCCTACAACGGCCACACTTGCCTCATGTCCCAGGAAACGCCAAGCAAAGAGCTAGGGCTAGCAGCAGGTGGAAGTCTCAGAGACGGGTTTGTGGCAATCTACCAAGACCAATGGTGCAAAGCGAGCTGGCCGGCCTCGTGGGCCTCCGCCAATTGGGGCCGCGACCCTGCCCTGCTAGAAGTCTTTGCGATCGTAGCCGCAGTAGAGCTCTGTGGCCCACAACTAGAGAACAGGAACATAAGATTCTCCACAAAACACCCCGGCACAGCAAAGAGCTTGAACAGCATGTCCTCTGCATCCCCACCTTTGCTCGCGCTGCTACGCCGCCTGGCATTACTGTGCTTGAAGCACAACATCTGGTGTCGCGCCACAGTTACGTCGGTTGATGATAACCTTGTTATATAATAATATTCTGTTGTTTAAGTGTTCCCATTATTTTTTGAGCAGTGTATATACACATACACACACATGAGGGGGCGTTCATTAAAGATTTCCCCTGACCCACTTCCTTTGGACTCAGAGCAATGAAACTTGGCACAGTTTTGCTTAGATACAGGTGAATCTCACAAAATTAGAATATCATCAAAAACTTAATTTATTTCAGTACAAATTGAAACTCATATTATATAGTCATTACAAATAGAGTGATCTATGTCAAGTGTTTATAAAACACAGTGTACCTACACCAGCAGATGAGATGGCTCTCGAAACCATCATTGATTGTGAATACTTCATACTAGACCTTGGAAATCAAGGTCCCAGAGTCTGGAGGAAGAGAAGAGAGACAGACAATCCAAGCTGCTTGAGGTCTAGTGTGAAGTTTCCACAATCAGTGATGGTTTGGGGAGCCATCTTGGCAAGCCATGACCTTGACATGTTTCTCTATCTTAATATTCATCAGGAGTTATGTAATTGGTGTTCATTCTGGAAGATGTATAAGGGTAATGTCCCAGAATATCAGAATGTCTATCCACAATATCACCATCCTACATATATCCTATCAAATGAATCAAAGACCAATGAGCGGGGAGGGGCTTTTAGTTATATTGGGTTCCTTGAAACCAATTCACTTTATACATTGTCTGATTTTTGTATATTGTGGAATTTGTATTGATGTACCCTCCTCCCCATTTACAGGATTTCCACATTGTTCAATAGCACTTTATTCGGCATTACTGTATGTAACCATTAGATGTGGTGGGTAGTTATGGTATTTTTCATGTTTCAATTATTTGCTATTTCCATATGGACATGAATTTTGTGCCCTCATATTGGGGGGAGTTTTTGCTAGGAAGGATTGGAATGGTAGGATAGTGCTTGTTCAGGGTCTCCTAGGGTGAGACGACGTGGAGTCGGGGCGCTTTATTGCATTATTGATCTAGGGTGTCAACCTCTGCTGCTAGGTAAGGGATTTTTTTAGGGTTGCATGTGAGGGAATGCCTTATCTTTGCTCTCCCCCCCCCACCACCATCTACTCTGGTCACACTACACCATATCAATGGAGATTTGATTGCGGCTATTGTACACGGTATAATGAGTCTCTGTCCCCTACCTCTTCCCGAGTTTGTGTTTTGGGGTATTGTTATCATTTGTTGTAGCTTTTAATCAATATTAATAAAATATTTATTTTTAACTAGGGGATTATTATTTTTTTTATGTGAGGTAATTTTTTAAATCCTCCAGATGCCATTTTTCTAGTTAACGCATAAAGCTACATTTCTCCGCAGCATTTGCTTTTTGTCAGTGCTGTACACACCTCCCCCTTCTCATGTGTGCTCCTGACTAGCCCCATCTCTCAGTTATCAGAAAGCGAAAGGAAAGGTGCCGCAATTTTTATTTTTGCATTAATAATTACACAGGTCTACAAGGGTAAAATTGGTTGAAAAACAGGCAATTTTTAAATACTTTTTATTGCGGAACTCAGTAAAAATATTGAAAAAATTCCATCACGTACAGTTTTTTCCACAAACACTGACTCCATAGGGTTTTTCTTGCACAATAGTTTGACCCATTTGAGAGACCTATGGTGGATGATTTTGGTGTCATTAGATTGGTTAGTATCGCTGAGCTGCGATTAGCTCTTGTGGGCTCCTGTGGGCAGAGAAGATTTTATTAACCCAGCTTCCAAAGAGATTGTGGTGGCGTCCATAGCATCCAATCATCGCATATCTTTTATTTTACCTCAGCAACATAAGAAATTAAAGCTAAGCTGTCAAGCTAAATGATTTAGTGAGGGACTTGGACCTTCCTAAACTTTCTGCAGAACTTTTAGGCTCTAGACTAAAGGAAAAGAACCTGCTAGCTCCTGGCACCTGTTTTTCATGGTAAATCAGAGAAAAAGAATTCCTGCCATACTTTTCTCAACACTGTGCTCTAGTGTATTGCAGTGATGTTCCTGAACGGATGGAAAAATTTAACAATGAGTACAATATGAGCATGCGGAGACTCTTTATTGATTCATCCGAAAAATAGTCTGAAAGCTGTGCTACTGCATAATTGCAGCAAGTACGCTTCAGTGCCTGTAGAGCATTCTGTGCACTTGCAGGCAAACTATGAAAGCAAAGACTTTATTTTCAAGAAACTTAACTATGAGGATCAAAAATGGTAAATATGTGGTGATCTTAAACTTCTCCCTTTTCTCCTTGTGCAGCAAGAAGGATACCTAAGGTACTCATGCTTTTTGTTTGAATGGGAAAGCCAGGATATGACTCGTCACTAGAGCCAAAAAAGTTGGCCAACGAGAACATATTTGCAATCTGGACTCAAGAACATAGTTACGTCAAGCTTAGTTGATCCAACTGAAATTGTCCTGCAACCATTCCACATTAAGCTTGGACTGATGAATCATTTTGTGAAAGCTATAGCAAAATAAGGAGAGACTTTTGAGTACCTGTGTACCAAGTTTCAGGGACTGTCCAAAGCCAAACTGAAGGAACGCATTTTTGTGGGTCCAGATATGGGTTTGGGATTATTTTAAAGAAGTTGTGAAGAAATTTCTAGGCAACAACAAAGATCCAAAATTTAATTCCATCGTAGAGACCATGCTGAATCATTTCAAAGCCTTGGGATGTCGGATTAATTTGAAATGACATTTTTTATATTTCCATTTGGACTACTTTTCTGGAAACCTTGGAGCTGTTAGTGAAGAACAAGGAGAAAGATTTCATCAGGATATCAAGGAGATGGAACAGGATAACATGAACATGATGGGGGACTACTGCTGGATGCTTCACAGAGAAGATCCGCAGGCCTTCTATAAGAGAAAAGGTATCAAAAGAAGCTTTGAACAGAAAAGGAAAAGGTGCAATAATTAATTTCCAATAACGTTGCAGAATGAATGTTCAATCAATTTTTATATATAATATTATGTACATTTTTGGCTACAATACAGAATTTTCTTGTTCATCTTGCTTTTACGTAACGTCCCATGCATTTTGTGCAAAATCCACACTTGTTGATTAACCCCTTAACAACCGACGATATGCATTAAAACGGCGGCAGATAAGGGGCCTTATTCGGATGTAGCTGAGAACCTGGAGAACACTATCGGAGATGGATTTTCCAGTTTCCAAACAAGTAATCACTGTTACTGAATAAAAGATCAAGCAATGGGACTAAAAAGGTTAATTATCCTGACAGGGGCAGTCACTGGCAAAAAAAAAAAGAAGCGCTTTTAAGAGAAATTTATTGGATTCCTAGTTTAACAAGAAAAAAACCAAACAATTAAATGGACTAAATTTCCAAGATGATACGATGCTATAGTATTAATATGAAGAAGAATATTTGGATATTTGTAAAAAATGCATGTCTATTTGTAAAATGTGCTACATATTCTGACTGGTCAAGAGTGATAAATAGGTGCTACTCAATACTGACAATATCTCTACGACTAAGGGCGCAGTTAGAGCTAGAAATGCGTCAGAGAAGGTCTTATGGGCTAGCAGAACATATTGTAATGGATCAGAAATAAAGAATTTGGTCTTTATAAGTGGACGTTTATCTCTAGAGGAACATGTACACCAGTTATTAGTCGGAATATACACCCGTCTGAGCGAGCCCTTATACTCATGTTTCAGATCACTTCGCTTAGTACATGAATTTAATAGAAAATAATGACAATATTTCACCAATTACAAATGTGAGAAATCTGCTAAAATTTACCATGAAATATTTATTTTCCATTGCTTTAAGATTAATAAACACTAGAAATATCCAGATATACATTAATAATAATTTACAGCTGAAAAAAATACCTTTTATACAGACACATTTAAAATTTGCAATATATTATAAAAAGGATTTTCAATAAAATATTGTTAGAAAAATATATTGTGTTCCCTTTCGTGGGACAATTAATACACATTTTTCCCCTGGATGTACAGCCGGCTATGCTGCACAGATATGACTGCTCCGTCCCCGGACACCAGCGATCTGCATCAGGCTGTACAATGGGGTAGAGAACCAGATTTTTTCACAAGACATTTGTACATTAAGTCAGACATTGTCCGCTCCGCTTTCTTCTTTTTCGATGGTGTTGAGTTCTTTCACATTGATGATTTCCCAGGGGCCAGGTTCAGCTTCCTGTTTCCCATACCACATCCCAAATCTGCGGAAGAAAAATACTGAGATATTAGTAAGTTTGTGTCCATTTGTTTGGTACTTAAAAACTGATGACCAGTGAGATTGGTGGGATTTTGATTCCCGGCCCCCACACCGATCAGCGTTAATCTGCTCTGGCAGCAGCTGATATAAGCGATGTACGGGGTGAAGCATGGAATTCCTGTACATCGCTTAGAGCAGGGCTCCCCAACCTGTAGCTCGGGAGCCACATGTGGCTCGCGGCCCCATGAATTGTGGCTCGTGACTGTCTGCCAGCTTGATGCATTAGGTCCAGGTCTAGCAAACCGGTATGAAAAGCACATCTCAAAATGGTGAATTTTGTGAGTAGCCCTGCACAGAATTGCAGATCTGGATGCACATTTACTGGTCTTAGGGGTTTAGAGATTTTTAGGTACGCTGGAGGTTTGTACTACCTGTTAGAGGAGGTGCTCAAAGCTGGATGTGGCAGTGTGTTGGGAGAATACTGAATGGGAGTATTGTGGGAACCCCTGGATCTCAGTGTACTGCTCTGGAGTGATTTCTGTGGAACAGCTTTGGTTATCAATATACCTGTAATGGGGGCTTTGGTTGACACTACTTTGAAGAAGGTGGGAGCTGCATGTGGCTCGCGACCCTCTCTCAGTGCTGAATGTGGCTCGTGACCCTCTCTAAGCTGAATGTGGCTCTCAAGGTCAGAAAGGTTGGGGACCACTGGCTTAGAGGCTGCTGCCGAGAACTGCACTTTATATCCATTTCAAGTGAATGGTAGATAAACAGTAGTACCAGTCACCAGCCCCTAAGACATGTGCAGGACCGCCGTATATCGCTTATATCTGATGCTACCAGAGCAAATATCAGCTTTAAGCTGGAGTCACATTAGCATGTGGCATCACTGTATGTCTTGAGATTGACACATGCAGCTGCGGTGCTGGACAGCTGATCAGCCAGCGCGCTCCATGTAGCCACGTTCCCTCTGCAGCCTATTCGGTAAGCACTATAGTTGCCGAATAAGCCCTGACCCGATCAAACTCGCTCAACTCTACCTGTGAATGCTCACCTATATCACCCACATTAGGCCTCCAAAAGAAAAAATTAAGAATAAATCAGTTGCGGCAACGTTGGCCAATCTAGGACCCTTGTGCAGTAACGTCAAAAAAAGTTGCTGTAACCGTTTGTCCCATTATGTGACGCTATATCTTCCTCCAAGATTTAGATTTTCTTACTTCATTAAAGATACAACCAACCATCAACTATATAGTATTTTTCATGGTCAAATTTTACAACCATGATGCTTTGTACTTGTTCTAATTGTGTACTTCCAGAATTTGCATGGACGAAAATTTAGCTTCTAGGCATTTTCAGGTTTTTTTTTAGGATACTGTGAGGAAGAAATGGCATAAACTAAAGAAATGAGCTGCATCTGTCCATTAGTCCCCTGCTGTCTCCTGTACCACGATTCCACTGGCTTCTGATCTGCTTGCTTCCTGCACGTGACCGCTGCAGTCTATCACTGACCTCATTGGTTACATGGCAACCAAGCTACTATCACCACTGAGCCCAGGGATTGGTGGGGAACCACTGGGGCAGTGGTGTTGGACCTAAAAGGTGGATGAAAGGGTGAGTAAGGGTTAATCCTTTATTTTATACCGTTTTGCCCCATGAACAATTTTCTTGACAGATTGGAAACACATTTTAAAAGGGGTTACTTTAATTCAATTGATTCAAGATTACATTGGAAGGAGATCCAACTGATTTATTTAGATGGGGCAAAGCTGCAATCCACAGCTCAGCTGCTACACACAGTAATGAGCAGCCATGAAGAAACGATAAATACTGAATAGTGACAGCAGTAAACCTGCCCCAATGCCTTCAATAGTAGCAATCCTGCTATTAGGTCTGTATGCAAGTGTGAATCCAGCCTTAATTCTGACCAGCCGCTCCTCAGTACTTGACTATTCCTTGGGGGGAAGAACAAATAGACGAAATTAGAGAAGGAGACTTACAAACTCTTGATTTTTGAGTCTGGAGTCTTGGCGTCTACACAGTCTGTCGCTGTTGTCTGTGTCCATGTGCTCTCATCATCACTGCCAAACATACAAAATACATTATTACCATTATATACAGTAAGTGAAAACCAGCAGGGCAAATGTACCAAGGGGAAGAAAAGGAGAATGTCACTAGAAGCCATTTCTTTTATTCCTTCACTTTGTGATTTAATAAATGGACCAGAACCGGACGCCACGCTCATCTCCTCCATCATTGAGCTGCATTAATCTACAGTGTTGAGCACAACTGACGCCATTCAGGTACCATCCATAAATGCTGGTTTTATGCTCAATTGTGGTAATGACTACAAATACAGAAGTAATGACAAAAAGAAGCATTTTAAAATTAAAACGTGCAATACAGGATTACCCAGAATCCCTTTCCACATAGACACTGCTGGACCCATTACAATTCTATTCATAAAGACCCATCAATTCACATAGAATATTTGAAAGAGTTATTTTAGCACTGTAGACCCCTGCGTATGGCCTGTAGGAATAAATGTGCATTCACTTAGCTGCTGCATTGGGCATTGCTTAGCCCTATACTCTTGACTTTCTCATGATCATGTGGAAGATTATGGGGTTCTGGAGTGTGTAGACGTTCCCACGTAGTACCTTACAACAGCAGAGAATCTCCAATAATGTGGCAACCCTGATGGTAATGAAGATGCCACATTATCAGAATTTTACGGTTTTAGTCCACAATACGGCAACAAGCACTTAAACTGAAGTGAAGAACACAATGTGCGTTCTGATAGATACTCCTACAATGTCGGCATCCGGTATAATTGACTTGTTATGTATCATCCTCTAAAGTTAACCTGACGCTGATAAAACCGGTATACCCCATACACTGGGAGTGCGACTGTAATCACAAGCCCACCACTTTGAGTGACAGCCTGCCATCCTGCATTGTGTGTGTGCCGAGTGAACTGTCACTCAAATGCCAGGCGGGATTACAGCCGTGCTCCCAATATACAGGGCGGTGACAATTTTTCCCCTGCAGCGGGACTTGGAGGGAGTCGTTACACGAAATGTTTGCTATGTAGCTGCACTTCAGGTCAACCGGATCCACAGGGTTAAGGCCATTTACCTGCAGATTAATCTTAGATCTACAGGTAAATAGCATTTCCAGTGATGACAGTTTCCCTATAAAGCCTCGTCACAAGCATGGTTGTACATGTGGCAATCATAACAGAACTGAATGCCGACCTGCTGCTGGGAGATTCCATAATGCCCAGCATTTTGGCTTTGATTTTCTTCTTCTGCTTCCTGATGGCAGATTTCATGCCACACAACAAAAGGCTGGGGATCCTCTCATCATTCAGCAGCTCCCTATGTAGCAAAAAGAAAATCTGTTATCCGACCAAGGTGCATCCTACTAAAATATCTCCTCGTATGGATGACGCACGTGCCAAACCAACAATCGTTTCATGATAACACACATTTGTATTGCACTCACATTATCTGCATAACATGGCCGCCTATTAACCCCTTAACAAAATGTGCCAAATATTTACAGCAGACATGCGCCCTTACTGTATGGGGAGGACTCGGGATCTGAACTTGATCAGTGCAGGCACCATTTGTGTTATACAGACAGAATCCCAAGGGAAACTGCTGCAATTGGAGTTTGCTCTAATCGTAAGTTTAAAGCTAATGTAGAGACAGAGACCCTGATTCCAGCGATGTGTCACTTACTGGGCTGCTTGCTGTAGTCATATCAGCAAGAGATTATCAGAGGATTAGGAAACCTGCTGCCGTGTAGTCCTTCATATTCATGAGCTGTGTATAACCCCACCCCATCAATGATTGGCAGCTTTCAGCCTACGTACAGTGTACTTTTAGAGCTGTCAACCAGTGGTGTGGGAAGGGTTATACACAGCTCAGCATTCAGAGAACTGGTAGAACTGCCGCTGAGAAAAAATGTTTTTTTTTTTTTCAAAACGGCAGCAAGCAGCCCAGTAAGTGACACATAGCAGGAATAAGGGTCTCTGTCCATATAGGATCCTGCTCTCAGATGGGGCAGCAAAAACCTGTGACAGATTCCCTTTAACCTTCGAGCTTCTGCATGTGTTATATATACATACATATATAGTACAGACCAAAGTTTGGACACACCTTCTCATTTAAAGATTTTTCTGTATTTTCATGACTATGAAAATTGGACATTCACACTGAAGGCATCAAAACTATGAATTAACACATGTGGAATTATATACTTAAAGGGCACCTGTCACCCCGTTTTTTCAGTATGAGATAAAAATACTGTTAAATAGGGCCTGAGCTGTGCATCACAACAGTGTATTTTGTGGACCCCGATTCCCCACCTATGCTGCCAAAATACGTTACCAAAGTAGTCGTTTTCGCCTGTCAATCAGGCTGGTCTGGTCAAAAGGGCGTGGTGTCTTCCCCCAGATCTTGCTTAGTTTTCCGTTGGTGGCGTAGTGGTTTGCGCATGCCCAAGGTCCCGAATCCACTGCACAGGGGAGTTAAAAGAGCGCGATTTGAACTATTTCATTGGTGATCGGTGGGGGCGGCCATCTTCCTTTGGCCGCGCGTGCGCAGAAGCGGCGCTCTGCTGGCCGCGGCTTCAGGAAAATGGCCGCGGGATGCCGCGCGTGCGCAGATGGAGATCGCGGCGGCCATTTTCCTGAAGCAGAGATGCGAACTCTGCTTCAGGAAAATGGCCGCCGCGATCTCCATCTGCGCACGCGCGGCATCCCGCGGCCATTTTCCTGAAGCCGCGGCCAGCAGAGCACCGCTTCTGCGCACGCGCGGCCAAAGGAAGATGGCCGCCCCCACCGATCACCAATGAAATAGAGCACATGGCGCTCTTTTAACTCCCCTGTGCACTGGATTCGGGACCTTGGGCATGCGCAAACCACTACGCCACCAACGGAAAACTAAGCAAGATCTGGGGGAAGACACCACGCCCTTTTGACCAGACCAGCCTGACTGACAGGCGAAAACGACTACTTTGGTAATGTATTTTGGCAGCATAGGTGGGGAATCGGGGTCCACAAAATACACTGTTGTAATGCACAGCTCAGGCCCTATTTAACAGTATTTTTATCTCATACTGAAAAAACGAGGTGACAGGTGCCCTTTAACAAAAAAGTGTGAAACAACTGAAATTATGTCTTATATTCTAGGTTCTTCAAAGTAGCCACCTTTTGCATTGATGACTGCTTTGCACACTCTTGGCATTCTCTTGATGAGCTTCAAGAGGTAGTCACCAGGAATGGTCTTCTAACAATCTTGAAGGAGTTCCCAGAGATGCTTAGCATTTGTTGGCCCTTTTGCCTTCACTCTGCGGTCCAGCTCACCCCAAACCATCTCGATTGGGTTCAGGTCTGGTGACTGTGGAGGTCAGGTCATCTGGCGTAGCACCCCATCACTCTCCTTCTTGGTCAAATAGCCCTTACACAGCCTGGAGGTGTGTTTGGGGTCATTGTCCTGTTGAAAAATAAATGATGGTCCAACTAAACGCAAACCGGATGGAATAGCATGCCGCTGCAAGATGCTGTGGTAGCCATGCTGGTTCAGTATGCCTTCAATTTGAATAAATCCCCAACAGTGTCACCAGCAAAACACCCCCACACCATCACACCTCCTCCTCCATGCTTCACGGTGGGAACCAGGCATGTAGAGTCCATCCGTTCACCTTTTCTGCGTCGCACAAAGACACGGTGGTTGGAACCAAAGATCTCAAATTTGGACTCATCAGACCAAAGCACAGATTTCCACTGGTCTAATGTCCATTCCTTATGTTCTTTAGCCCAAAAGTCTCTTCTGCTTGTTGCCTGTCCTAAGCAGTGGTTTCCTAGCAGCTATTTTACCATGAAGGCCTGCTGCACAAAGTCTACTCTTAACAGTTGTTGTAGAGATGTGTCTGCTGCTAGAACTGTGTGTGGCATTGACCTGCTCTCTAATCTGAGCTGCTGTTAACCTGCGATTTCTGAGGCTGGTGACTCGGATAAACTTATCCTCAGAAGCAGAGGTGACTCTTGGTCTTCCTTTCCTGGCGTTCCTCATGTGAGCCAGTTTCTTTGTAGCGCTTGATGGTTTTTGCCACTGCACTTGGGGACACTTTCAAAGTTTTCCCAATTTTTCGGACTGACTGACCTTCATGTCTTAAAGTAATGATGGCCACTCATTTTTCTTTACTTAGAATTTGTATTATGGCAAGAAAAAAGCAGCTAACAGTCTATTCAGTAGGACTATCAGCTGTGTATCCACCAGACTTCTGCACAACACAACTGATGGTCCCAACCCCATTTATAAGGCAAGAAATCCCACTTATTAAACCTGACAGGGCACACCTGTGAAGTGAAAACCATTCCCGGTGACTACCTATTGAAGCTCATCAAGAGAATGCCAAGAGTGTGAAAAGCAGTCATCAAAGCAAAAGGTGGCTACTTTGAAGAACCTATAGTACAATATAAGACATAATTTCAGTTGTTTCACACTTTTTTGCTAAGTATATAATTCCACATGTGTTAATTCATAGTTTTGATGCCTTCAGTGTGAATGTACAATTTTCATAGTCATGAAAATACAGAAAAATCTTTAAATGAGAAGGTGTGTCCAAACTTTTGGTCTGTACTGCATACACACACACACACACACACACACACACACACACACACACACACACACACACACACACACACACACACACTCAAGTTACAGAATCAGGTTCCCTAAGAGGGACTAATTAAAAATGTAATACACGAAAAAAAGTCTAAATGACCCATCACCCTTTCCTGAAATGTAAATTGTGAAATCTTTGAATATGAAAAAATACAAATATAATCACTGTGCAATAGCAAAAATGTGTGTGAGAGAGAGCAGAATGAGAAAGAGAGAAGAATAAGAAATAGAATGAATTAAGGCATTTTTATTACTTACTGCAAAGTCAAAGGCTTACATACATTTCATTAGTACCGTATATACTCGAGTATAAGCTGACCCCCCTAATTTTGCCACAAAAAACTGGGAAAACTTAATGACTCGAGTATAAGCCTAGGGTGGAAAATGCAGCAGCTACCGGTAAATGTCAAAAGTAAAACTAGGTACCAATAAAAGAAAAATTAATTGAGACATCAGTAGGTTAAGTGTTTTTGAATATCCATATTGAATCAGGAGCCCCATATAATACTCCATAAAGTTTATGATGGCCCCATAAGATGCTCCATATTAAAATATGCCCCATATAATCCTGCATAAAGGTTAATAATGGTTAATAAGATGCTCCATAAAGATATTTGCGCCATATAGTGCTGCACAAACGTTGATTATGGCTCCATAAAGATATTTGCTCCATTTGCTGTGATAAAAAATAAATAAATCACATACTCACCTCTCCGTCGATCAGGCCCCCGGCACTTTCAATATTCACCTGACTTCGTTCCAGCGCCGCTCCATCTTCAGCGTCTTCTGCACTGACGTCACTAACCACGTCACCGCGCCCTCTGACCTGAGAGTCACTGCAGAAGATGCTGAAGACGGAGCCACGCCAGAACAAGGAGCAGGTGAATATCGCGCAGTGCTGCGCTCCCCTCCCCGTTATACTCACCTGCTTCCCGGCACCGCAGCATCTTCCTGTACTGAGCGGTCACCGTTACCGCTCATTACAGTAATGAATATGCGGCTCCACCCCTATGGGAGGTGGAGACGCATATTCATTACTGTAATGAGCGGTACCATGTGACCGCTAAGTACAGGAAGAAGCTGGGGCACCGGGGAAGCAGGGACCGCGCCAGGAGCAGGTGAGTATAATTAGACAGCCCCCGCTCCCCCTCCTCTGCTGACCCCTGGGTATGACTCGAGTATAAGCCGTGAGGGGGACTTTCAACCCAAAAAATGGGCTGTAAATCTCGGCTTATACTCGAGTATATACGGTATTTGGTACCATTGCCCTTAAACTGAATGACTTGGGTCAAACATTGGGGCTATACTTCCACAAGCTTCACACAATAGTTGGTCGGAATTTGGACCCATATCTCCTGACAAAACTGGTGTAACTGATCCAGGTTTGCAGGTCGCCTTGCTCGCACCTGCCTTTTCTAGCTTTACCCATAAATTTTCATTAGGATTGAGATCAGGGCTTTGTGATGGCCGCTCCAAAACATTGACTTTGTTATCCTTAAGCCACTTTGTTACCATTTTGGCAGTATGCTTTCGGTCACTGTCCATTTGGAAGACCTATTTCTGCTCAAGCTTTAACTTCCTGGCTGATGTGTTGAGATGTTGCTTCAGTATTGCCACATAATCTTCTTTTCTCATGATGCCATCTATTTTGTGAAGTGCACCAGTCCCTCCTGCAGCAAAACAATCCCACAACATGATGCTGCCACCCCCGTGTTTCACAGTTGGGATGGTGTTCTTAGGCTTCCAAGCGTCTCCCTTTTTCCTCCAAATTAAACTTTTTGGGCATAATGACCATTGTTACATTTTATTTTTATCAGACCACAGGACATGTCTCCAAAAGTTAAGGTCTTTGTTTCTGTGTGCATTTGCAAACATTAATCTGGCTTTTTTATGTTTCTTTTGGAGTAATGGCTTCTTCCTGGCAGAGTGGCCTTTCAGCTCATGTTGAAACAGTAATCGTTTCACTGTGAATATTGACACAATCTTACCAGCTTATGCCATCATCTTCGCAAGGTCTTTTGCTTTTGTCCTTGGGTTGATATGCACATGTCAGACTAAAGCACATTCATCTCTGGGACACAGAACCAGTCTCCTTCCAGAGCGGTATGATGGCTGAACATTCCCATCTTGTTTGTATTTGTAAACAATTATTTGTACAGATGAGCGAGGCACCGTCAGGTATCTTGAAATTGTACTCAAGGATGAGCCAGACTTGTGCAAGTCCACAATTCTCTTCCTGATATCTTGGCTGATTTCTTTAGACCTTCCCATGATGCTACTCAAAGAAGAAGTGTGTTTCAGGTGTGCATTAAAATACATCCACGGGTGTGTCTCTAATTAACTCAGATGTTGTAAAAAAACAGACCCTTCCAAACACATGACATCATCATATGGGCAGTCCAAAATTGTATAAAGGCATAGTACTCTTAGTGTATTTAAACTTTTGACTTTGCAGTAAGTAATAAAAATGCCTTAAAACATTCTCGCTCATTATTCTGGCATTTGGCAAATATTAATAATTATGGTAATTCTAATTGACCTAAAACAGGAAAGGTTTATTCTGATTTCATGTCAGATGTTAAGAAAACATACGTATGTGTCTTTATATAGTGTATGTAAACTTCTGGTTTCAACTGTGAATGGGCTGGCACTGCTCTCCCTTAGCATCTCTCACACTGGGGCTCTAATATACGATATACTATGGTGAACTCTATAGCTATGAAATAAGCCATAGATCCCAAGAACAGGGCTCCTTTCATTCTCTAAAGGAATGTCAGAGATAATCCAGTACAGCGCTGTGCCATCCCTGGCATTCCCATAGAGAATGAATGGACAAGTAGGTTTGAAGATTTATTATAAAGGTGCTGGTATAAATTACCTGTGGTAATACTGCAACTCCTCATTTACCAAGAACAGGTTTGTCTTCAGCTCATTCCTCTCCTGCACAATATGCTTCACATCTTCCTTGGTAAAACATAGTTGGTTTGATGGTGCTCTGTCCTTTTCATCTTGTTCCAGAGACTTACACTCAGGTGTGTTCTGAAAAAGTCACAATGTGAATATTAACTGTGATAAACGAAGTATGAGCAGAAAATAGAGGCAAGAAAAGTTTTTTTTTCTCAACTTTTATATATAGTTTTTTTCTGACCAGTAGATGGCAATGGAGATTCAGTCATATACACTGCTTAAAAAAAATAAAGGGAAACACTAAAATCCCACATCCTAGATATCACTGAATGAAATATTCCAGTTGCAAATTTTTATTCATTGCATAGTGGAATGTGTTCAGAACAATAAAACACAAAAATGATCAAGGTAAATCAAAACGAATATCCCATGGAGGTCTGGAGTTGAATGATGCTCAAAATCAAAGTGGAAAATCAAATTAGAGGCTGATCTAACTTCCGTGGAAATGCCTCATGACAAGGAAAAGAGATGCTCAGTATTGTGTGTAGTATCCACGTGCCTGTATGACCTCCCTACAACGCCTGGGCATGCTCCTGATGAGGCGGCGGATGGTCTCCTGAGGGATCTCCTCCCAGAACTGGACTAAAGCATCCGCCATCTCCTGGACAGTCTGTGGTGCAACGTGACGTTGGTGGATGGTCCGAGACATGATGTCCCAGATGTGTTCAATCGGATTCAAGTCTGAGGAACGGCTGGGCCAGTCTATAGCTTCAATGAAAATAGGAAAAATTGGAGTCCGGCTCAACAGGACTGGATTTTCCTTTTATTTTTCAAAAGAAAATCTAGTGCATACAAAAGAAAAATTTACATGGTCGACTGACCACCACAGATGGCGCCATTATTCCAGATACATTAAGTGAGGTTTCATAAAGACCCGGGAACAGGGTTGAAACGTTACCTTACCTTGGCACTTCATTGCAGTGATATTTTCCTGTGCTGAATGTTCAATAAAACTTAAAATCTTTTTTTACTTGCAAACTGAAGCATAAAATCCCTTTTACTTGAGTGCAGCTGCTTCTCTCACCAGTTTGATCCTCGCCGCTAGAACATAGTATCCAGAACTGGAATTTGCACCGGTAAAAAAAATGGTATCCAGGAATGGCATCCTCAACGCTAGCACATGATATCCAGGACTCCCATCCTCACTGCTAGAATATGGGATCCTGGACTCTCATCCTCACCGCTAGAATATGGGATCCAGGACTCACATCCTCACCGCTAGAACACAGTATCCAGGACTGGCAGCCTCACCACTAGACCACAGTATCTAGGAATGGCATCCTCAGCACTAGACCACAGTATCCAGGACTGGCAGCGTCACCATGGTATCCAGGACTGGCAGAGTCATTGCTAAGCTCCGGGTCTGGGAGCCTCAATACTAGGCCCCTGTAGTCGGGCCTCACTGCTAGCCGCCTGTAACCGAGCCACGTAGGCTCATTACTGGGCCCCTGTATTTGGGACTCACAATCACATTTCTATGCCCCTGTAGCCAGGCCTTGCAGCCTCATAGCTAGGCCCCTGTAGCCGAGCCTCACAGGCTCATTACTAAGTCACTGTATCCAGTACTAACAGCCTCAGTACTAGACCCCTGTAGCCGAGCCTCACAGCCTCAGTACTAGACCCCTGTAGCCGAGCCTCACAGCCTCAGTACTAGACCCCTGTAGCCGAGCCTCACAACCTCAGTACTAGACCCCTGTAGCCGAGCCTCACAGCCTCAGTACTAGACCCCTGTAGCCGAACATCAAAACCTCATTACTAGACCCCTGTAGCAGAGCCTCAGTACTAGGCCCCTGTAGCCAGGTCTCACATCTTCAGTACTAAGCCCCTGTAGCCAGACCTCACAGCCTCATGACTAGACCCCTGTAGCCAAGATCATAGCCTCATTACTAGACCCCTGTAGCCGAGCCTCACAGCCTAATTACTAGACCCCTATAGCCTGGCCTCACAGCCTCATTACTACACCACTGTATCCAGGACTGGCAGCCCCATTACTAGGCCAATTTATCCAAAACTGGCAGCCTCATTAAAAATCTAACATCACGCCTATTGTTTGCTTTATACTGGAATATTTGGACCTTGCTGTGTTATTGCAATCCTCCTATGACCTTTGTCTATGCAAATCATAATAAAAAAAACGTTTTAAAAAAATAAATCTAGGACTTCATTGCTGCCACAATGCTAAAATGATGTTGTGGCTTAGTGCCTGGATCAGTTTATTATGCACTGAGTCACCATAATGGTGACTGGTAGAGAAGATAAACAAGACACGAGCGCTCCAAGTAGTGAGTGCTCACCTTAACTTTATTACTGCCAGACTCCTGAGGTGTGAGGGATACGGGCACGTAATCAGCTGAGCTGCCCAGATCTGGGGATTCATTTATGTATACACGATCATATCTGATGATGGCGCGAGCTGAGGCACGTGCTGATCAATCAGGGGTAAGGGTGCAATGCTTTATCACCATTTTTATTTTAAGGCTAGCGCTACACAGTGATTTTTGCCACAACAGCAGTCGTATGACTTAAGGGGGTAGTCTAGGTCTATCACGAAAGTCTGGAGTCACACTATGTGATGGCAGACTTGTAAGTTCTCACATCGTGCGCACTGTAAAGATTCTCCAATGCTTGTGGCAAGACCAAAAAAACATGTTACCTCATGTATGCGATATGCATACTCCTAGTTCACGCTGCGAGCGATATAAGGATTCACAACTCTGCAGTCACTGAGTGACTGCAGACTTTTGTGATAGGCCTGGACAACCCCTTTAAAGTTTGTCCAGTGCTTCTGCTACATCATGGCACTACAGCAGTGAATGGGGTCACATTGCGATACCTACACTGCTGCGACAACCTTGTCGTAAGAAATCCAGCACAGTCTGACTTTTTGCGACTTCCTTGTCGCGGCAGTGTAGGCATCACAATGAGATCCCATTCACTTCTATAGCACCGCGATGTAGCAATGGAACCGACGATAGCGGTAGCGGCTAAAGTCGCTGTATGGCCCTAGCCTTACTCTGTACCACTGTGTTCATCAAAAGCAGTGCCCAATATACAGCGGTGGCCTCAGCTTCCAAACCTAGGGAGATCCTAACATGTAGTGGTAAGTGAAAAGATAAAGCTGTCAGCGGGGCATATTTGGGTACACTTCCATATTGAAGGCATAGCTGAGTAGGAAAAAGTAGGCAAGTTGGTTCTGATCCAGAAGGAAGCAAACAGTCTCTTTAGGACCAACTATTGGACATAGCTACCCTGGGAACCTGTCCAGTCCCTTGACTATACCCAACTGCTACTATAGGGGTATGCATGTAGATTTCTTTAATGTAAGAAGGTGTGTGACGTAACATGCTAATACGGCAATGTATGAAGATGCAGCTTTACTCCACAGCATTGCATATACTACTAAGGGTACTGTCACACAGTGGCACTTTTGTCGCTATGACGGTACGATCCGTGACGTTCCAGCGATATCCATACGATCAGGGACCCTGCTGAGAATCGTACGTCGTAGCAGATCGTTTGGAACTTTCTTTCGTCGCTGGATCTCCCGCTGTCATCGTTGGATCGGTGTGTGTGACACCGATCCAACGATGTGTTCGCTTGTAACCAGGGTAAACATCGGGTTACTAAGCGCAGGGCAGCGCTTAGTAACCCGATGTTTACCCTGGTTACCATCGTAAAAGTAAAAAAAAAAAAAAACAGTACATACTCACATTCCGGTGTCCGTCAGGTCCCTTGCAGTCTGCTTCCCGCTCTGACTGACTGCCGGCCGGAATGTAAGAGCAGAGCACAGCGGTGACGTCACCGCTGTGCTCTGCTTTCACTTTACGGCGGCACTCAGTTAGAGCGGGAAGCAGACTGCAAGGGACCTGACGGACACCGGAATGTGAGTATGTACTGTTTGTTTTTTTTTTTACTTTTACTATGGTAACCAGGGTAAACATCGGGTTACTAAGCGCGGCCCTGCGCTTAGTTACCCGATGTTTACCCGGGGCCTTCGGCATCGTTGGTCGCTGGAGAGCGGTCTGTGTGACAGCTCCCCAGCGACCACACAACGACTTTCCAACGATCACGGCCAGGTCGTATCGCTGGTCGTGATCGTTGGAAAGTTGCAGAGTGTGACAGTACCCTAAGGCAGGACTAATTATGTAGATGTGAACTGACAGTCTGCATACAATCCACTTAGATAGGATCATTATGCAGGCCATCAATAATGCCTAGAGAGGCGTGATTAGAAGATTTAAAAGATTTGAGGCAGGACTAGTCCGGGGGGTTGGAGGGAACTAGTCCTGCTTCATTAGCAAATGCGAAACATCAGGAAAAAACAACAACTATATTGTTGAAAGATTACAGCACCAAATTAAACTCCTTATTCTACTAAGGAAGTCTTCACCCATACCTCTACTGCAGTGGTTGAGGACAGTCAGGAGACCCAACAGGTTCATTCATGTAAGGCCCAAACCAAGATAAACCGAGTAGTCTCTATCTCATTTGGAAATTTTAGTTGCATATTAAAACAATCTACTTCTACAACTTGCGTATGTACTCAAAAAAGCAGTTAAATAAATGACCAAGGAGCATACACCCTTGAAAAAAATAATTTTATAAGACATGTTAAAATGGACACAAGATAAAATAAAAACAAAGGAACTACTGGACAGTCAATAGTGAGGACGCTATAAAGTACAGGTAAGGCATGGTAATATGCTTGTCATATCTTATAAATCAGGATAGGCAACGGTACGAGGGGTGAAACATTCCCAGCAGTTCAAGCCAACTAGATCAAAGCATAAAAGCAATACTTACTAGAAGATTCTACTTGTTGAAGCGTCCCCACCGCCCCAACGCACGTTTCGTCTTAGTACTTCATCAGGAGGAGAGAAGCTACATTTCAAGTGGGTTTTCTCGTTGTTTAATACAACTTGCAGTTAATGTAATAAAGTACAGATTTTGCTTATTACCATGACATACCATATTTTTATCAGGAACAGCTTGGGCTACAGGGGACCTCACTAACAGGGAATCCATCTCCTTCTGCTTTTCTTGGAGCAGGTTCTCCAGATCCGCTTTCCTCTGCAGGGAGCTTTTAAGTTGAGCGTGGACAACAGCGGCTTTTCGGCGCAAGTCTTCATTCATATTCATGAAACGGTTCAACTGTTCCTGTAGCTGCAATGTTCAGAGAAAACACACATCAGCTATACACAGTACTAATAGTTAATATGCACTAGCTATAGGAAGCACAAGATTTTTAGTGCCTCAACAAAATACTGTAAAGATCAGGATCCTTTTACATCTGGCTCACCAATATATTTCAGCATGTATATTGACCTGACCCGGGTGTCAGTGTGGGGCCTGCATGGTTTCAGAATGTCGGCGTCACCCCACCTATGTATTTTATTATTATTTAAAAAAAAAAACAAAAAACAAAACAAAACAATGTTTTTGTGAGCAAAACTTGTTACAAAAAACTTTGACCACAGACCAAACATAAAAAACAATAGAATGCAGACGTTCAGGAAAATAAACTGTTTACAACACAAGTTAGCTAGTAAATATCATACTGATACAGCTCCATGAAAGTCGGACACTACTGTAACAAGGAACTGAAATAATTAGTTCTCTGCATGTAAAAAACACAAATTCAGAATGCAGAAGTCGCCGTTTCCATTTTTCGGCAGCATTACAGAGTCAGTGTGACACGAAGAGCAAACATATAAAAGTCAGAGATTTATTTTTTTATGGGTAGATCTGATGTGACTGAATAAAATACCTTATAAAAGCACAAAATTAACTTATTTACAGGTTTTTTCCCCAATTGGCAAGACCTGTATATCAGATTTAGTTAAAGCGTCATCCCCATCTTCATTGATGGGCATTGTGGGATCGTGCTTGTAAAAACACACACTTTTGTATTTTACTAAAATTCCATTTCGTTGTCCAGATATTGCAATTTATTTTTTATTTTAATGCCCGTTGTCAAGGGGACCGGCTACTGCTGCAATCTAGCATCGCTGGGCGACAAGTGCAGTGCTTACAAGCTCTTTTCTATTGAGGTTTTAAGTCCAGCCCCTGAAATGGCAGTGCATAGTCAGTTTGTACCAGCGGCATTGTTGCATTGCTTCCACTGTCAATCAAGCAAGAGCATCCACCCCAGCAATCAGGAAGAGAGGAGGCTGGGCAGCGGGGTGCTCCCGAGCAGGCAGGACAGCCCCTTCAAGAAAGTTCTAATCAAAAACAAACAGAAATAACAAGGGAAACCGGAGTTCATGCCATAACATGTACAACAGTGAGATGGGATTTTCCCATACACACGTAAGTATCATTTGTTTCTGAGTCACGGTAAGGGTGACAACAGCCACCCGGCTTATCACCTTTATGTCCCATAAAACAAGGTAATATGATCATTACAGGACCTGATAACAGACATCCATATAAACAGGCCTATATTTAGTGAGCTCAGTGCTAGGACAAACTGGACTATAGGTATGAGGCACCACACGCTCAGACACCTCGAGGCAATATTTACAGAGATGTCTGACTACATCGATTCTAGCAGAGCCTGCCCGGCAATCATGTATGTAACAGCCTCCACTGCACATTGTGCCGGATAGCTTATAAACAGTGATGAGTGAACATGCTTGGATAAGGTGTTATCTAAGCATGCTCGGGTGCTAACCCAGTGTCTTCGTCGTGCTTGAATAATATGTTTGAGTCCCCGCGGCTGTTCGACAGCCACAACACATGCAGGGATTGTCTAACAAACAGGGAGTCCCTGCCTGCATTGCGGCTGTCGAACTGTGGTCGTGAATCAAACATATTTTTCGAGGATGCAGAAAACAATCTGTTAGCACACGAGCGTGACACGTTATCAGAGAGCGTTCGCTCATCACTACTTATAAATTCTGCATAATAAGCAGCAGGCGAGAGGTTCTTCTATAAAGGACCTGAACATTCCAGGAGACGCTCCAGACCGAAACACAATCCGGGGTCAGAAATAGCACCTACGCAGGGCCGGTTTTAGACAAAGTGGGGCCCTAGGCAAAAATTTAAAGTGGGGGTCCTAAATGATAACATTGCACTGTGGCCCCCATATTTAGGGGCCTTATATCGGCCAACGGGTCTGCCACTATTAGCTGTATGCAGGGGCATTGCTAGGGTCAGAAAAGATTGGGGGCCCAAGACAAAGAGTTGCCCCCAACCCCCTCTTAATTTTTTTTTTTTTTAACTCTTCAGATAAAACATTGCTAACTCTCTGAGAACAGATAATGTAGTAGATGTCACCTGCAGTCCTATGTAACACCACAGATAGACATAGCGTTTCAGACTAAGACTATGTTCACATGCAGCATTTATTTTCAGTAGCCCAAACCTTTTCTATTAGCAGTAAAAATGTTGCGTTCAAAACCCCTGTTTTTCAGCTTGTCTTGTGGAGTTCTTTACACTTTTTTCAGCTTTTTTTGGAGTGAGGATGTTTGTTTTGTCTACAGTATGTTTAAGGACACGTTCACACGTTGAGTGTTTGGTCAGTATTTCAAATCAGTATATGAAAGCCAAAACCAGGAGGGTGAGAAATACAGAAGTAGTGACGTGTTTCTCAGGCTATGTGAACACGTTGCGGATTTTGCTGTGGATCTGCAGCAGTTTTCCATGCGTTGTACAGTACCATGTAAACGTATGGAAAACAAAATCTGCAGTACACATGCTGCAGAAAATACCGCGCGGAAACGCTGTGTTGTATTTTCTGCAGCATGTCAATTCTTTGTGCTGATTCCGCAGCGCTTTACACCTGCTCCATAATAGGAAAAACCACAGGTGTAAAAACGCTGTTGAAAACAGCACAAAAACCGCGGTAATTCAATGATAAATCTGCGGTAAATCTGCAGGTAAAACTGAGGGGATTTAAAAAGCGCTACAGTTCTGAAATCCAGTCAGAAAACAAACAAGCGCCTGCAGGAGATTTCGGAAATCTCATATGTTTTGCTGGCACTTTGAAAAGCAGCTTTTCGCCATGTTCATATGCAGAATTTTTGCAGCTTTTTCTTCTGCAAATAAGAAGTTTACAGCATTTTACAGCACAAGCAAAAACGGCGATTTTCAGAAATCTCCTGCGCACCCTTTTATTTTCTCCTGACTGAATTTCACAACTGCAGCGTTTTTTTAAATCTGAGCGTGTCACTTCTTTCAGCAATTTTTTTCACCCGTAGAAAGCAATGAAAAAGTTTAAGAAACGCTGCAAATGTTGCAACGTTGTTTTTCGCTGCATCTTTTGTGAATAACACTAACTTTATTAAACATGTACTGTAGACAAAATGCATACTGTAAAAAACAAACAGCAAAAGCTCTTAGGCCATGTGCACACGTTCAGGATTTTTCGCGTTTTTTTCGCTATAAAAACGTGATAAAAACGCGAAAAAAACGCTAACATATGCCTCCCATTATTTACAGTGTATTCCGCATTTTTTGTGCAAATGTTGTGATTTTTTCCACGAAAAAATCGCATCGCGGAAAAAAAAGCAACATGTTCATTAAAAATGCGGAATTGCGGGGATTCCGCACACCTAGGAGTGCATTGATCTGCTTACTTCCCACACGGGGCTGTGCACACCATGCGGGAAGTAAGCAGATTATGTGCGGTTGGTACCCAGGGTGGAGGAGAGGAGACTCTCCTCCACGCACTGGGCACCATATAATTGGTCAAAAATAAAAGAATTAAAATAAAAAATAGTCCTATACTCACCCTCGATGTCTTCCCGCCTCACCGCTGCATGCTGCCGCTTCGGTTCTCATAGCTGGTGTGCGGTGAAGGACCTGTGATGACGTCACTGTCTTGTGATTGGTCGTGAGCGGTCATGTGACCGCTCACGTGACCGCTCACATGACCGCGACGTCATGGAAGGTCCTGCGCGCACAGCAGCTATAGGAAGAGGAACGGACGCCGCTGAGGAGATGTCTGGGTGAGTATAACCATTTTTTTTATTATTTTTAAACATTCTATCTTTTACTATAGATGCTGCATAAGCTGCATCTATAGTAAAAAGTTGGTCACACTTGTCAAACAGTATACCCTCAGGGTATGTGCACACGTCCGGATTTCTTGCAGAAATTTCCTGAAGAAAACCGGAAATTTTCTGCAAGAAATCCGCATTTATTTTTTGCGTTTTTTTTCCGTTTTTTTCGCGTTTTTTTTAGCATTCTGCAAGCGTAATTAGCTTGCAGAATGCTAAAGTTTTCCAAGCGATCTGTAGCATCACTTGGAAAACTGACTGACAGGTTGGTCACACTTGTCAAACATACTGTTTGACAAGTGTGACCAACTTTTTACTATAGATGCAGCTTATGCAGCATCTATAGTAAAAGATAGAATGTTTAAAAATAATTAAAAAAATAAAAAAAATGGTTATACTCACCCAGACATCTCATCAGCGGCATCCGTTCCTCTTCCTATAGCTGGTGTGTGCGCGCAGGACCTTCCATGACGTCGCGGTCACGTGAGCGGTCACGTGAGCGGTCACGTGACCGCTCACGACCAATCACAAGACAGTGCCGTCATCGGCAGGTCCTTCACCGCAAAGCAGCTATAGGAACCGAAGCGGCAGCATGCAGCGGTGAGGCGGGAAGACATCGAGGGTGAGTATAGGACTATTTTTTATTTTAATTCTTTTTTTTTACCAATTATATGGTGCCCAGTGCGTGGAGGAGAGTCTCCTCTCCTCCACCCTGGGTACCAACCGCACATAATCTGCTTACTTCCCGCATGGTGTGCACAGCCCCGTGCGGGAAGTAAGCAGATCAATGGACTCCTAGGTGTGCGGAATCCTCGCAATTCCGCATTTTTAATGAACATGTTGCTTTTTTTTCTGCGATGCGATTTTTTAGCGGAAAAAATCGCAACATTTGCACAAAAAATGCGGAATACACTGTAAATAATAGGAGGCATATGTTAGCGTTTTTTTCGCGTTTTTATCACGTTTTTATAGCGAAAAAACGCAAAAAAAACGCTAAAAATCCTGAACGTGTGCACATGGCCTAAGGGTGTGTGCACACAGTCAGCAAACACTGCAGGTCGGCTGCTGTGTACTTGTGCAGCGTCCAACCCGCAGCGGCCAGATGTTACAGTGTAGTGGATGGGACTTCAAGAAATTCCATCTCTACTATGCGTGCACTGACACCCGCAGAGACGGACATGGGGCGCGTCTCTCCAGGCTGCAGCATGTCAACTTATCTGGCGTAGACGCGAGAAATCTCACCCCTGCAATGTATAGGAGGCAGGGATTCCGCACAGATCAATGAACACATGCGGAATCACCTGTGTTCAAAAGATGGCAGCACTTTGGACACCGCACGTGTCCGCTGCATCCCAAGTGCTGCCATTTCCGGATCATCTGCACATACCCTAAAAAATGGGTGCTTTGAAAGCAGTGTTTTTACTGCCAAGAGAGCAGGCTTTGGCTGCAAAAAAAAAATGCACCAAAAACGCTGATTCCTATGCACACCTGTACTATATATGTGTATGGTTTACCCTTATTATTTCACTTGGGAATTCATTTATTTCTATATAATAAATACCCTGATTCAGCAGATAATATTCCTGTCTTGTGTCATCCAGACAGTAGTGACAGGAGGTCGCCCTGTCAGATTACAAGCAATGATTCAGTGACTGTGGTCAGAGCCTATGCTAATGGCTGCTGTATGTGACTGTGAAACCTGATCCTACAGCAAACAGCACAGAGCTCCAGGGCCACATGAGTAAATCACTGCACTGAGGGGGTCTCAAGGGGGGTTTGGGAGAGATGCCACTGCTGTACACCCTCTGGGCACTTCATACAGGGGCTGCAGAGGTAGGGGGCCCCCTTTCTAGGTGGGGGCCCCAGGCGTCTGCCTGGTCTGCCTGTGCTAAACGCCGGCCCTGCACCTACGACAACTATACATAGGCCGCGGAGCTTTCTAATGGAGGAGCACGTGGCCGGGTCACCCTGCATGACACGCTCATACACTATGGACACAGGATTAGTTTACGGCCACCTCACTGGAGGGAGGAGATATGTGCAGTCCAGAGATAAGCACTGTCTAATCTTTACTTGTAAAAGAATTGCTGCAATCTTATCAGAGTTTTCTCTTTTACTTTTGTAAGATCTAGATTGTGTATTAAATAGGACCTATTAAATAGCAGTAATGATTGAACTGGAGCTTTTACAAATTGTTACCCACTGCAGAAAAAAAAAAGTATAATTAAAAAACAAATTTAGCTAAGCATTTTTATGGTGCAAATAGGCGGCATGCCAGTGCACTTATGAGTTTCCACAATACTGAGACTTAGCTGTCACCTATGTCAGCCCCATAGAAACCCTGACAGTATAGATTAAAACGCACAACACTTTACTAGATATTGGGAGATATTAAAGGAGCATTGTTCTAGAATAGTATATGGCCCCTTTTCCAGTCCAACAGATCATTATAAGCCATAATTTCACCTGCTTTGGAGGTAGAAGGACCCCTATATGGCTGCACCAATGGCATGTGTCTCTGGTAAAAATGTTTCCCAATTTATCACCGCAGGACCGTGGTGACCTATTGACACTGATCGCTGGTGACACTGATGGGCTTACCGAAGGAGCCCCCTCGGTGTGGAAAACCACTTTGTAATGCCTAAAGGCATCAGAGTTTTAATTTTAGCTCCTGGGAGTAACACACAGGCACGCTGGGTCTTACAGCATTACACAAGCCTCTTGTAGCAATTCCAAATCAGATTTAAAAAAAAAAAAAAAAAAAAAAAATATCGATTTTACAATTCAGAGAACCCCTTTATAGGGAACTGTCAGCTGCTTCATGCTCAAACCTCAGGCACTAGGAATCAGACACCGGCTCTTCCATTACAAACATCTACATTTTACTCTGAAACACTGCGGCATTTCAGAGAAAACCATACTAAAAGTGCTGCTAGGGGACAATGCGACTAGTCCAAGAGGTGTTCTCCCCTCCTGCTCAGCCAGACTGATCGGTACCTCGCTATGTGTGTGCATATAGGTAAATACCAGTCAGTCTGGCTGAGCGGGCACGAACAGGCCAGCAGGGGTCACACCTCTTGGACTAGTCGCCTTGTCCCCAGCCGTGTAATAGAGTGCAGGGTTGAGTATGTCACCAAGGAACAGACAGACCAACTGTTGAGGGGAATTTATTAACAGGAGTAAGATTCTCCACGCAGGGAGTAAACAGGGGGTTAATTGATTTACCTCTAACAGTAAACAGTTAAGCGAAAACAAAAGGGTTAACGAGTGTTCTTGTAACTTATCAGTCCAGGGAGGGCCTGACTGTAGGGTCCTAATTCCAGCGTGGGTACAGTCACCAGCAGAGTCCGCTTTCATGTACTCACAAGATGAAGTCTTTAGCTTTTACAGCACAGCCAGGAATCAGGGGCTCCGCACTGTTAAGTCTCTCACCAAGAATCACAGTCTCTGTACTGATACTGCGGGACCAGGGGATAGAAGTCTCTTCTCTGTTTCCTGGGAACTGGAAACTCCGGGGTTAAGACTTTTCTCCCAGTGTACCTGCAAGCAGGAAATCGCACAGCCTCTTTGCTGCGAGTCTCTGTACACCAGGCTGACAGTCTCTCTCTCTGCAGCAAGAATACACACACACTGAGCAGTTTCCTTAGTCACACTCAGGAGTCCTGGCTTGTCAGTGCGGTCACCGGGGCTGCGCGCTCAGGTCACTGTAAGGGGATACGTAGTCTCTGATTATGGAGCCTTCCAAGTCCCCACTCTCACTCCAGCCTTAGTGCCCTCACGGGGAGCACTCTGTCATGGGGAGCGCGGCGCTGCAGCCTGCTTTCTCCCTGGCACGCTGTCCCCTCTGTGTCGCGCGCTCTGCTCTCCCGCACTTTTCTCACCACGCCCCCCTTTCTTCCTCTCTCCCCCTGCAGTCACATGGTCCCTTCTGTCCAGGGCAGAAAGTCCTTCCCCCGACAACCCAGCTGTCTGACTAAGTGGTTCCAGGTAAGGAGCAGGGAAAGCAACCTCCTTACAGCCGCACTTTTAATGTTTTTCTCTGAAACGCTATGTGTTTGGAATGCAGATGCCGGTCTCTGATTCCCGCGGCCTGCGGTTTGGACTGCATGCGCCTGCTGAAAAATAACTACTTAAAGGGATCCGGTCATAAGAATATGTAGACGTAGTCTGTCTTGTCTACTCAGCAATGGGTTTTTTTTCTTCAAATTATTTTTATTAATTTTATAGTGTAGGGTTACAATTCACACATGAGAAAATATACATAGAAATAGTGTATGTAACAAGAAAAATGGGAGAAAAAGGGAAGGGAGAAACAGAATGCAGATAGGACGGACATAGGAAAAGAGAGATATAGAGATAGATAGGTAACATGTTCTCTCCTCCACAAACCACAAACAAAAAAGTAAGAACAATGGTCAATGAATAGATCAAGTAAAGGTACCTTCAAACTAAACGATATCGCTAGCGATCCATGACGTTGCAGCGTCCTGGCTAGCGATATCGTTGTGTTTGACAGGCAGCAGCGATCAGGATCCCGCTGTGATATCGCTGGTCGTTTAGCAAAGTTCAGAACTTTATTTGGTCGTCAGATCGCCGTGTATCGTTGTGTTTGACAGCAAAAGCAACGATGCCAGCGATGTTTTACAATGGTAACCAGGGTAAATATCGGGTTACTAAGCGCAGAACCACGCTTAGTAACCCGATGTTTACCCTGGTTACCATCGTAAAAGTAAAAAAAACAAACAGTACATACTCACCTTCTGATGTCTGTCACACGTCCCTCGCCGTCCGCTTCCTGCACTGACTGAGCGCCGGCCGTAAAGTAAAAGCACAGCACAGCGGTGACGTCACCGCTCTGCTGTTAGGGCCGGCACTCAGTCAGTGCAGGGAAGCGGATGCCGGGGGACGCGAATGTGAGTATGTACTGTTTGTTATTTTACATTTTACACTGGTAACCAGGGTAAACATCGGGTTACTAAGCGCGGCCCTGCGCTTAGCAACCCGATGTTTACCCTGGTTACCCGGGGACTTCGGCATCGTTGGTCGCTGGAGAGCGGTCTGTGTGACAGCTCTCCAGAGACCACACAGCGACGCTGCAGCGATCGGCATCGTTGTCTGTATCGCTGCAGCGTCGCTTAGTGTGAAGGTACCTTAAGTGTCTTGGCCACAGCCAGACAGATGCGGAAGGGATTCATGAGTTAGGTTAATCGTGCCATATCATCCTTAACCTTGGAAAAGAAGATTGGCAGAAAGAATTTTGTGTGCATTTCTGAAATAGTGAACTGCATTCTGGGAAATGTCTGCAGTGTGTGACGTATAGGAGAGTGGAATCTGCACAGGTGAGATGATATTTCCCGTTTGTAATGTTTATCTCCTTCCAGCAATGAACGTAACTTGGATGTAATCCAGTCCACCTCACTGTCTCCAGCTATACAGAGTTGTGTTGCTTTTTGCGATCTGGTAATGTGACTTGCATTTCTGCCTTTGAAAGTAGATCAACACAAAGATTTATGTAAATTCCCTTTTTATCAAAGGGAATTTTTCATTGTGGCTTTCCTATCAGAAGACAAGACCTTGTGTCTGCCGCTCTACAGAATACATATAGAAGGGGCAAACTCTCTGTCTGGTTGATATGGTGAGTATCTTCACAGTTGGAGATTGTAGCCTTTTTCTAAACTATAGCCACTGATGCTAGGGATACACGCTGACAGATATTTAAAGAGATTGTCCACTGCTCAGACAGCCCCTTCTAAATCTGTCTGTATCCCCAAGTAAAATAATAACACTCATACTCACCTCTGGTGTCACCACCGTTCCAGCGCTGGCTCTCCTGAGGAATCGTGTGACATTGTTTTGTCACATGACCCCTGTAGCCAAACAGCGCTGGCTTTACTTTCCCCTCCTATGAACGAATCACATACAACCCCTCGTCAATCTCATGGATGTACCGTAATTCGTCTGTAGGATTGGAAAGTGAAGCCAGCGCAGATTAACACAGAGATTGTGTGACATAATGTCATGCAATCTCCGGGACAGCCAGTGCTGACATCGCTGGAACAGCTCGGGCATCAGAGTGGAGTAGAGGTGTTATTTTTCTAAGTGGAAAAAAAGGCTGGGGGACACTTGGTCGTACACACGTCACAATAATATTGTGGGATTACTTCAACCCTAACGCAATCATTGATATTCCCTTTACAAAAAATATGTTGAGACCATCGCAAAGAATCCAACTTCGAGTAGAGGACAACCCCATTAATCCAAGTTGGATTCTTTGCGATGGTCCCCCAGCCTAGGATGCACAGACATTTTGGAGTTGATGTCATATTATGTAAAGATCATGAAACACTAAGTCATTTCAATGATCCTGTAATGACTTAGGTATCCTAATCCCGAGGTAATCTTTACAGATCAACTCTGCACATGAGGGCTAATACCTTAGAAGTAGCTCACTGGCACTGTATGCTCTAGCTTAGTCTATGATCTACAATAACACTCAGATTCTTCTCCATTAATGATTTATCAGCTTTACCCCGTCCTCAACATGTATGGCACGTCTAAAGCCGGCCATAGATATTACATAACCGTCAGATGAACGATCATTTGAATGACAGCTCTGTCCCCCAACTCCGCCATACACAGGAACGCTTGGCTGAGCAGTCGTGTGATCTCTAATGGGCTTTTTGCCACTGCAATTAACCCGACCCTAAATGTCACAGCGCGCTATGATTTGCATAAGTATACACTATGACAAACGTGTGCTTATTAGAAAGCAATGTGCAGGATGACTGGTGTCACTGATTCACCGCGTGGGAAGATCAATACAAAGCTAATTGAAAATAATTAGACATGGCGTTGGCTCTCCCGTAATGAAGCACACCCACAAAATGGTCAATAATGGGAAGATGAAAGAACTGTTTTCTGGCTCTTACCGCTTCGCTGTCCTTGTTCTTCTGCTGGATCTCATGTGTCAAGGATCGGATTTCGTCCCTCTGTCTGTCAACAACTACCTTTAACTTCAGCATCAGATCTCGCTCTTCCCTTGCTGCACATTCTTAATAATAAAAATAATTTTTATTTATATAGCGCCAACATATTCCGCAGCACTTTACAATTAAGCGGGGACATGTACAGACAATAAATTCAATACAAGTTAAGACAATTTAAACAGTGACATTAGGAGTGAGGTCCCTGCTAGCAAGCTTACAATCTGCAAGGGAATGGGGGGAACACAATAGGTGAAAAGTGCTCGTTATTTCAGGTCTGGCAATTATAATAAATAAGGATTTTCATACAAAGCTGCATGATCCGGTCATCAGCCCGTGTGTTTAAGTGCAATAGTCAAGTATAAAGTGCAGTTATCATGTGCACGGAGGGTGTGGAGACAGATGAATAGTAGGGTGCAGATTCAGAGTAATATTTGGAAGGAGGGAACAGGGCAAAGTTAGGCCATGTTCACACTTTGCGGGTTTTACCGCGGATCCGCAGCGTTTCTGCAGCTACGGGTCCACAGCAGTTTCCATTGCGTCTACATTTACATGTAAACCCTATGGAAACCGCAATCCGCTGTGCACATGCTGCGGAAAAAAACGCGCAGAAACGCAGCAGTTTACATTCTGCAGCATGTCACTTCTTTGTGCAGAATCGCTGCGATTCTGCACACATAGGAATGCATTGATCCGCTAACTTCCCGCATGGGGCTATGCCCACGATGCGGGAAGTAAGCGGATCATGTGCAGATGGTACCCGGGGTGGAGGAGAGGAGACTCTCCTCCTCCAGGCCCTGGGAACCATATTTGTGTAAAAAAAAAGAAATAAAATAAAAAAATAATGATATACTCACCTCTCAGCGCTGCACACGGCCGTCCGGTCGCAGGGTTGCTGTGCGAGCAGGACCTGCGGTGACATCGCGGTCACATGACCGTGACGTCGCAGTCACATGACCGTGACGTCACGAAGGTCCTTCTCGCACAGCATCTTTGGAACCGGACCGCCGCGTGCAGCGCCGAGGAGATCGGGACGTCAGAGGGTGAGTATAACCATTTTTTAAAATTATTTTTAACATTACTATTGATGCTGCATATTGCTGCATATGCAGCATCAATAGTAGGAGTAAACCCGCAGCGGAAACCGCAAAACAAACCGCGATAAATCTGCAGGGATAACCGCAGCGGTTTTGCCCTGCAGATTTATCAAATCCGCTGCGGGAGAACCCGCAGAGGACCCCGCAAAGTGTGCACATAGCCTTAGTTTACTGAGTAGTTGATGTGGTAGGCTTGTTTGAAGAGATGGGTTTTCAAAGCGCGCTTGAATAGGTCGAGGCTAGGTATCAGCCTGATCTTCTGGGGAAGTGCATTCCAGAGAGCTGGCGCAGCACGAGAGAAGTCTTGGAGACGGAGGTGTGAGGTTCGGATTACGGGGGATGTTAGTCTTAGGTCATTTGTAGAACGGAGGGCACGTGTAGGGCGATAGACAGAGATGAGAGAGGAGATATAAGGAGGTGCAGAACTGTGGAGAGCTTTGTGGGCGAGAGAGATAATAATAATAATAATCTTTATTTATATAGCGCCAACATATTCCGTAGCGTTTTACAGTTTAACAGCTTCAAACACAACAGTCATAAGTAACAATGTTAACAATACAATAATTAAAGCAACACAAGACGACCCTGCTCGTGAGAGCTTACAATCTACAATGAGGTGGGGGAGATACAAAGTACAGGTGTGTATTTACAATGATGTATTTACAATGATGGTCCGGCCATCTTCAGGGATTGGGGGATAGATGGAAGTAGTGAATGGGCTACATTCAAACAAAATAACTGATTAGGGAACATGATAGGCCGCTCTGAACAAATGTGTTTTGAGGGAGCGCCTAAAACTATGCAAATTGTGGATGGTCCTAATTTCTTGGGGTAGAGCATTCCAGAGGATTGGCGCAGCACGGAAGAAGTCTTGGAGTCGGGAGTGGGAGGTACGGATTAGTGCAGAGGTTAGTCGAAAGTCATTTGCAGAGCGCAGAGGTCGGTTAGGCCGATAGACAGAAATGAGGGAGGAGATGTAAGGGGGTGCCGCACTGTGAAGAGCTTTGTGGGTGAGAACAAGTACTTTGAATTGTATCCTGTAATGAATGGGCAGCCAGTGTAATGACTGGCGAAGAGCGGACGCGCTTGAGTAACGATTAGCTAGATAGACGACCCTGGCTGCTGCATTAAGGATAGACTGGAGAGGGGAAAGTCGAGTGAGGGGGAGGCCAATTAATAGAGAGTTGCAGTAGTCCAGGCGGGAGTGGATCAGGGCGACAGTGAGGGTTTTTGTTGTTTCTATAGTGAGAAAAGGGCGGATTATAGAGATGTTCTTTAGGTGTAAGCGGCATGAGCGGGCAAGAGATTGTATATGGGATGTGAAGGAGAGATCGGAGTCAAACATAATGTTATTATGGTGCCACCCACGGAGAGGGAAACATCAGGTTTAGGGAGGTTAGTAGATGGTGGGAGCAGAAGAAGTTCAGTTTTGGAGAGGTTGAATTTCAGATAGAGAGCGGACATGATGTTGGAGACTGCGGACAGACAGTCAGTGGTGTTCTGTAGTACAGCAGGAGTAAGGCCAGGGGATGACGTGTATAGCTGTGTGTCGTCGGCATAAAGATGGTACTGAAACTCAAATCTGCTGATGGTCTGTCCAATTGGGGCCGTGTAGAGGGAGAATAGAAGGGGGCCAAGGACTGAGCCCTGAGGTACCCCAACAGTGAGAGGAAGAGGAGATGAAGTGGAGCCAGAGAACAGAACTCCGAAGGAGTGGTCAGAAAGATAGGAGGAGAACCAGGAGAGAGCAGTGTCCTTAATGCCAAGTGACTGGAGCCTAGAGAGTAGGAGAGGGTGGTCAACAGTGTCGAAAGCTGCAGAAAGGTAGAGAAGAATGAGCAGAGTGTGGTCACCGTTACATTTTGCTGTCAGAAGGTCATTGGTCACTTTGACGAGTGCAGTTTCTGTCGAGTGTAGGGGGCGGAAGCCGGACTGTGAAGGGTCTAGGAGGGAGTGAATGGAGAGGTAACGGGTAAGGCGGGAGTAGACTAGGCGCTCCAAGAGTTTAGAGATGAAGGGGAGATTGGAGACCGGTCTGTAGTTGTTTCGGCTGGATGGGTCGAGGGTGGGTTTCTTTAGTAACGGAGTAATGATTGAGTGTTTGAAGGAGGACGGGAAAATGCCTGAGGAGAGTGAGAGATTAAAGATTGTAGTTAGGTGAGTAGTGACGACTGGAGAGAGAGACTGGAGGAGATGTGAGGGAATGGGGTCGGTAGTGCATGTAGTCGGACGAGAAGAAGAGAGGAGCCTGGAGACGACTTCTTCTGTGATGGGATCAAATGCAGAGAGTGAGCCAGGGGAGATGCAGGGAGGGATGGGAGTCACTGAACTTGGTGATTGGGAGCGGATTTCCTGACGGATATTGTCTATTTTCTCTATAAAGTGGGAGGCCAGGTCATCAGCACAAATGTCTGTGATAGAGGCTAGAGCTTTTGGCCTGAGGAGGGAGTGAAAGGTGTCAAAAAGTTTCTTGGGGTTGTTGGATAGTGAGGAGATCAGAGTGGTGAAGTAGGTCTGTTTATACTGGACTCTGTAGCGAATGGGTAGTCAGTGTAATGACTGGCACAAGATGGAGGCATCGGTGAAGCGGCTGGACAGAAATATGACCCTGGCTGCAGCATTCAAGATGGACTGGAGAGGAGAAAGTTTGGTAAGAGGGACACCGATCAGAAGAGAGTTGCAGTAGTCCAGACGAGAATGAATAAGAGCGACAGTAAGAGTCGTAGCAGTTTCAAAGGTGAGAAAAGGTCGGATTCTGGAGATGTTTTTAAGATGCAGGTGACAAGAGCGAGTGAGTGATCGGATATAGGGAGTAAAGTAAAGTTCGGTGTCGAATATGACCCCAAGACAGCGGGCATGCTGCTTGGGAGTTATGGTTGAACCCTCCAGGGTAATTTCAATGTCAGGTAGAGTGAGGTTAGTAGAGGGGAGAAACACAATATGTTCCGTTTTGGAGAGGTTTAGTTTCAGATAGAGGGAGGACATGATGTTAGAGACAGCAGACAGACAATCCTTAGTATTTTGAATTAGGGTAGGGGTGAGGTCAGGGGAAGAAGAGTATATCTGCTGATTGTTTGTCCAATAGGGGCCGTGTATAGGAGAAGAGGAGGGGGCCTAGGACTGAGCCCTGCGAAACCCCGATAGTAAGGGGATGAGGAGAGGAACAGGAGCTGGCAAAAGATACAGTGAAGGAGCGGTCAGAGAGGTAGGAGGAGAACCAGGAGAGGGCCGTGTCCTTGAGGCCTATAGAGCGGAGCATAGTGAGGAGGAGCTGGTGATCCACCGTGTCAAATGCAGAAGAGATCCAGGAGAATCAGCAGGGAGCAATGACCTTTGGATTTAGCTGTTATTAAATCATTAGAGACTTTAGTGAGGGCAGTTTCAGTGGAGTGTAAAGAGTGGAAACCAGATTGTAAGGGGTCGAGAAGAGTTATCCGAGAGACAGCGGATTAGACGGGAGTGGACAAAGCGTTCCAGGAGTTTAGAGATGAAAGAAAGGTTAGAGACAGGTCTGTAGTTAGCAGTGCTTCTGGTCCAGGGATAGCTTTTTAAGTAAAGGGGTTATGTTGTAAGGAAACACACACTATTATTCAATCTACACAAAATATCTAATATTTATAGACCAAAAAAAAATTAAAAAAATGTGCAGATGCATACAGATCCTAGTTGTGAATGCCGGTCAGATATGTATGGTGAAGGTATAAATGTGGTCACAAGTGCACTAGCTACATATGCTCCTATCACTATTATAGATGCACTGGCGATTCTGAAAGAGGAGCAGGAAACATGCTGCAGCGTCCATATGTGCTGCCCCTTGGTCCCCTAGTAGATCACCAATCTCAGGTTTAACATAAAGGATATTACGTAGTGATAAAGTTTGACCTTAAAAGGGAACCTGTCACCAGGTATGACCATATGAGATGCGACCACCATCTTTCAGGCCTGATATACAGCATTTTGTCTGCCAATCTTTCCCCTTATTCTGATCCACAATTATCACCATGTGCCTATGCATTGCTCCCTCTATTTTCATGAATTGGATTACACATTGTGACATATCTCTATTGGCATCAACCTTTGTCATTTTCAAATAAACCAACTACATCGTAAATGGGGGTTATTGTAGAATGGGCAATATCGGAGTTAATAATCTGCTCTCACCTCCCTGGGACTTTGTCTCGGTCAGTTGTCCCAATAATTTCTGGTTCTCTTCGGTAAGCAGGGAAAGCTGGTTTTGGAGGTCATGTTCTTTTCTTTGAGCTTCAAGAAGTTTTTGCTCCAGATCCTGTGTAAAAATACACAGGAACAAAATCAAAAGTTTATAGATTAAGTCTCATCATTTATTCTCAGTACACGGCAGATATCCATCCACATATACTGCACATTCTACAGCAAAGATGGCAATGTGTAAGCACATGCAAATGCTGAAACCATTATTAAAACCACTGCCTAGTGAAGCGTTTAACAATATTAATTATGACATCTATTGAGGGCAAGGACATATTATGCAGCAAGTGATATTAGGCAGGCTAATATCCTGTATAAATATATATTATATATATATATATATATATATATATATATATATATATATATATATATATATATATATATATATATATATATATATATATATATATATATATATATACACACATACACTAGATGGTGGCCCGATTCTAACGCATCGGGTATTCTAGAATATGCATGTCCACGTAGTATATTGCACAGCCCGCGTAGTATATTGCCCAGCCGCGTAGAATATTGCCCAGCCGCGTAGAATATTGCCCAGCCGCGTAGAATATTGCCCAGCCGCGTAGAATATTGCCCAGCCACGTAGTATATTGCCCAGCCACGTAGTATATTGCCCAGCCGCGTAGTATATTGCCCAGCCACGTAGTATATTGCCCAGCGACGTAGTATACAGCACAGAGCCACGTAGTATATTGCACAGCTACGTAGTATACAGCACAGAGCCACGTAGTATATTGGCCAGCTACATAGTATATTGCCCAGCCACGTATGTCACAGGTTAAAAAATAAACATATACTCACCTTCCGAGGGCCCCTTGTAGTTCTGTCGCCTGTGTGCGGTGCAGGCTGCAGTTTCCGATCCCAGGGTGTGATGACGTCGCGGTCACATGACCGTGACATCATGGAAGGTCCTTCTCGCATACCACCGGAACCTGCCGCTTGCATGGAGCGGTCACCGGAGCATAGCGAGGAGCGGGAAAGGCGGCGGAAGGTGAGTATATAATGATTTCTTATTTTTTTTATTTTTTTTTAACATTAGATCTTTTTACTATTGACGCTGCATAGGCAGCATCAATAGTAAAAACTTGGTCACACAGGGTTAATAGCGGCAGTAACGGAGTGAGTTACCCACGGCATAACGCGGTCCGTTACCGCTGGCATTAACCCTGTGTGAGCGGTGACTGCGGGGAGTATGGAGCGGGCGCCGGGCACTGACTGCAGGGGAGTAGGGAGGGACTAATCGGACTGTGGCCGTCGCTGATTGGTCGTGACAGCCATGACAGGCAGCTGGCGAGACCAATCAGCGACTTGGATTCCATGACAGACAGAGGCCGCGACCAATGAATATCCGTGACAGACAGACAGACGGAAGTGACCCTTAGACAATTATATAGTAGAGAGATGTGTGTGTGTGTGTGTGTGTGTGTGTGTGTGTGTGTGTGTGTGTGTGTGTGTGTGTGTGTATGTGTGTGTATATATATATTTTATTTATTTATTTATTTATATATTTCTGAATCTAAATGCAAGATTTTATCGAATGAAATAAGGTGAATCAAGTGAAAGTTACATAGAAGTTATGGAACAGTATCTCCATAACAGAATGCACAATTCAATGCTGGGTACATGCTGCTCTGTGAATAAACCAGGATCCACAATTCTTCTAGGTACATTTGCACATAGTTTTTGAAGGAACTCAGCAGGGAGTTTGTTCCTAAAATCTTGGAGAACCAACGATCTTCTGAGGATGTAGGTAAGCGCAAATATTTCCATCTCTTCTTGTAAGTCCACACACACTCGATAAGATCTGGGATATGAGGAGCCATATCATCACTTCCAGAACTTCTTGTTCTTCATTATACTGATTCTAAACCTAATCTGCAGCAGGACAACAAACCCAAACAAACACACAGCCAACCAGATGCCTCCCTGATGGCATTGCATGATGGATTAGAATCTGCCTGTATTTCTTAGCAACGTTGAGGATCGTGGAAGCAGTGGTCAGCCAAGGAAACTTACCACAAAAGATGAAAGATACATCAACTGGAAATCACAAGATGTCCGGCAGTGCCATCAGCTCAGAACTGGCAGCAAAGAGTGGGACCCAGCTGGATCCATCTACTGTTCACAGAAGTCTGGCCAGAAGTGGCCTTCATGGAAACTTTGTGGCAAAAAAAACCAAACACTCTCAACATGGAAACAAGGTCAAGCAACTCAACTATGCACAAAATCATAAGAGCTAAACTGCAGAAAAATGTTAGCTGGTGCTTTGGACTGACGAGTAAAAACTTGCCGAAGGTCTGGAAAGTGTTACAAAAATAAGTGTCTATGTGCAACAGTAAAGCATGGTGGAGGGTACTTGTAAGTGTTATGCTGAATTTCAGCAAATGGATTTGGTCAGGATTAGTGGTGTGCTCAATGTTGAGAAATACAATAAGATACTTATCCATCATACAATGCCATCAGGGAGGTGTGAGATTGTTCATCAGCGGAACACATTTGGAGCCAATGACCCCAAACATACAGTCAAAGTCCTTTAACACAATCTTCAGCGTAAAGAAGAAAAAGGAGTCCTGGAAGTGATGATATGGCCCCTATAGAGCCCTGAAGTCAACATTATCGAGTATTTCTTGGACTACATGGAGAGAAAAATTAATGATTTGCACAAGCCTCCATCGTCAGAAGATCTGTTGTTAGTTCTCCAAGAGGTTTGGAACAACCTCCCTGCCGATTTTCTTCAAAAACTGTGTGCAAGTCACACCAAATATTGAGGCGATTTAGATTTCTCTTTTATTCATTCATTTTGCACTTTGCGAAATAATAAAAGTAAAACTAGTAACACTACTAATTTTTTTAAAGCATTCTTAATTTTGTAGCATACTGGGTACATAAATATATTTTATGTATATGTTTCTATGTATCTAATGATGAGGAAGAATGATTGTCTGAATGATCTTTGCTCATGTAAAAGGCCCTTAACAAATATTGAACTTTCATGCTGCCACAATATATATTTGATCACTTGACATCAAATGAAGAAAAAGGAAAGTGAAACTGTGATAAAGGAACAAGAAAAATAAAGAACAGTAAAATGTGACGATTGTGTACACTGTGGCATACGAGGGGGACACTCAATATTTCCAACCAGACGCCCATTAGTACGGTCAAAGATAGAAGCACAATTATGACAAATATTGCAAGCAGCTACTTGTGAGATTTGCTTTACAGTGGAAAGCCAGACAGAAATATTTTTATATATTTTATAAGAACTAGAAAGTAGAATTAACATGTCCAGGTTTATAACAGGCAGCACATAGAATGCATCCATGTGCTGTGCATTCACAGCGATTAATCAATGCAAAGTGGACCAAACTCGATCATGGCTACACTTTCTGGAAAAAAATAAAATAAGTGTGTGTGCGTGTATATATATATATACACATATATACATATATACATACATACATACATATATATACACACATATATACACACATATATATATATATTATATATATATATATATATATATATACATACATACATACATACACACACACACACACGTACGTGTGTGTGTGTGTGTGTGTGTGTGTGTGTGTGTGTGTGTGTGTGTGTGTGTGTGTGTGTGTGTATATGTATATATATATATATATATATATATATATATATATATATATATATATATATATATATATATATATATATATATATATATATATATTACACACATACATACACACACACATATACACACACTTCGTTAAAAGTATTGATGGCACATGTACAATAAAAACGATTGAGTGAACGGGGCCTTATAAAAGAAAGCTTAGAATTTTCATCTCCAGATTATTAGGGTATGTGACCATTCAGAATTTATAGCAGAAAAATCTGCTGCAAATACTAATGTGTTTGCAGGAAAGAAAAAAACACTGCAAAAACTTCACACTTTAGCAAATTTTTTACTTGCTCCCCTCCTTTATTGAAAAAGGTGAATAATGCTGCAAAAACTGAATTGACATGGTGCAGATCTGAAACTGCTTCAAATCTACAAGGAAAAAAAAAAAAAACAGGCAATGTGTGCGCGAGACTTCAGGAATCTGATTCACTTTGCTGGCACTAGGAAATGCTTCAGTTTTTGTGACAAAAAAAAAAAAAAGGGATTTTTGTGTACTCACTGTAAAATCCTTTTCTCCGAGCCATTCATTAGGGGACACAGACCGTGGGTGTATGCTGCTGCCACTAGGAGGCTAACACTACGTGACACAAAGAAAGTTAGCTCCTCCCCTGCAGTATACACCCTCCTGCTGGCTCTCAGCTAACCAGTTCGGTGCAAAAGCAGTAGGAGATCAATAACAACATATGAGCGTATAGCATGTCACATTATATATGAGAGTATAGAATGTCAAATTATAAAACAAGCACAAGCTAATAAAAGGGTGGGAGCCGTGTCCCCCCAATGAATGGCTCGGAGAAAAGGATTTTACGGTGAGTACACAAAAATCCCTATTTCTCCTTCGCCTCATTGGGGGGACACAGACCATGGAACGTCCCAAAGCCGTCCCTGGGTGGGGACCACATCAGATCAGGCCCTGTGTAACCGCTACTTACAAGTGCGCCACCGCGGCCTGCAGGGTCCGCCTGCCCTATTCACATCTGTGGAAGTCTGGGAATTATAGTGCTTTAAGAATGCATGCGGACTAGACGAACCCACAAGCTTGCAGGCGTGCTTCGCCGTCGCCTGGTGCCTAGAACCCAAGAAACCTCGATAGACAGGGAGATAGGCTGACATCTTACTCGGAAGGACTCCTGGATGGTGTAACGAATCCACCAGGCTAACATGGCCGATGAAACGGCCAAACCCTTCCTGTATCCGCCAGGAAGGCTTCTTACCGTCAGGAAGTCCAAATAAAATGTCCAACCTTCGGAAGGACACCGACCTCGAGACGTACCTACTCAGAGCACTTCATCCAGAATATGGGGAACCCATGCCATTTTGGGGACTGGTGCAGAAAGAGATGAGGGAAGAACTATGCCCACATAACAGTGGGAATACAATACCACCTTGGTAACAAGGGACAGGTATAGCCTGAGAACAACCTTGCCTTGAATGCAATAAAGGGAAAAAAAAATCCAAAAGAACAGCGCAGCTAGCTTCGAAGAGCCGTCAGGATGACGAGTTTGCAGAGAAAAAAGGGCGACCTTCCCTGATAGTAAAGTCTGTCCGGAACAAAAGGAGTCTACTGTTAGACTCCCAGGACCATTAAGGTCCCAAAGCTCTAACGGTATGCGATAGGGAAGAACCACATGTGAAAACTCCCTGCGAGGAAGTCCCTACTTGCAGTTTTGTTGCAATAAGACGTAAAAATACTAGTTCCGCAAACAAAAAAACCTGACGTGGTCAGTGCGGATCTCCCAGGATCACTGGGGCCCTTCCTGCTTCCGAAAGGCTCTCGGAAGTAGTGGAAGAGGGGTTATGGAAACTGGTACCATTTAAGAACCAGAGCATGCACTGCGATGGCTTTTGGATCTCGAGGCCGAACCATGAACTAGAGTACATTGGCGTTCAGTCTGGACGCCATCCGACCTACATCTGGAGGGCTCCAGAGAAGGCAGATCTGATGGAAGACTTCCAGGTGAAGTTCCCACTCACTTGAGGCGGGACCCTGACGGTGTCTGCCGTCTAGAGTTCTTCTTCTGGGATGTGTAGTGCCAAGATCACCTGAATCAGAGATTTCGGCCCATCAGAGAATGTGCGGTACCTCGACCATGATGCCTAACCGCGGGTACCTGCTAGATGATTGACATATGGCACAGCCGTGGCATTGTCCGATTGAATTCGGATGGGGTGACCCGCCAGAAGGCAGTGGACCTGCTGTAGAATTAGCCGTACCGTTCGGATCCCCAGAACAATGATCAGGAGAAGAGGACTGGCATCAGTAGTCACTAATAACCATTGAACCGGGAGAAAGGATCTCCCCTGGATGAGGAAGGAGCTCAGAGACTACCCTCTGAAAGCTTGTTTTAAATGCAGAAAACGAGAGGAGCGAAGGAAACTGCTTCCATTGTCGTTACCATTTTCCCTCGGAACCCTCCTAGCAAATCGAATGGAATGAAGGGATGTGTGAACAAGTGCGCGAGCTCCCTGTTGAAGAGCCACGGCCTTGTCTCAAAGGAGAATTACCAACCTTCTGGAAGTGTACAGGACCATCCTCAAAAAGGATATCTGCTGGGCTGCAAATGAGGAAAAACTTGTCTAAGATTAGCTGCCAGCCCAGGTGAGAAAGGGTATCGCAAGAGATATAGATGACTCAGCACAGTCCTGGAAGAGCGGCTAAAAAGTCGACCAGATAGGGCAGGACGACCATGCCTCTAGGGTGCAAGAGGAACATGATAGCCGCCATAACCCCTGCGAACACTCGGTGTGGTAGCAAGGCCGAAGGACAAGGTCGTGATTTGAAAAAGCTGTTTGCGAAAGGAAAAGCGAAGGAATTTTTGAAGAGGGAAAAAATAGGAATGTGAAGGTGAGCATCCCGAATGTCGGTGGATGCCAGAAACTCCACCTTTTTCTGTTCAAGTAGTGGCTGAACGGAGGAACTCCATCTGAAGAAGGGGGAAGAAGCCCACTCAGGGAACTAGGTACTCTGGGATAAGCTGGGGTCGGCGGCGTAGGGCTCCTGAGCTCATTTAGGGTGACCGGTTTCAGACTGGTCATGTGCCGCTAAGACCAGGGAATGCTGGTCATGTGCCGCTAAGACCAGGGAATGCTGGTCATGTGCCGCTAAGACCAGGGAATGCTGGTCATGTGCCGCTAAGACCAGGGAATACTGGTCATGTGCCGCTAAGACCAGGGAATACTGGTCATGTGCCGCTAAGACCAGGGAATGCTGGTCATGTGCCGCTAAGACCAGGGAATGCTGGTCATGTGCCGCTAAGACCAGGGAATGCTGGTCATGTGCCGCTAAGACCAGGGAATGCTGGTCATGTGCCGCTAAGACCAGGGAATGCTGGTCATGTGCCGCTAAGACCAGGGAATGCTGGTCATGTGCCTTTAAGATTAGGGAATACTGGTCATGTGCCTTTAAGCACAGGGGGAAGAGCAGTACTTTCTTACCTGGTTGCATGTGCCCCTTGAATGCAAAACCATCGCCCCTGTGACTTCCATGAATAGGCCCAAGCTGGGGCCTAAATTTCTGCAGCCGGCGGGAGCAATACCAGGGGTAGAATAGAGGGACGTTGGTGGTGGCTGAGAGAAGCGAGCGTTCCCATACTAGGCGAGAAGCGCCAGAAAAGGTGGGCGGAGCCGCCTTAGCGCGCCACAGTGCGGGCACGGCTTTCAGGATGAGGCCTACACGCCGGCCGAAGCCGGAGGCTAAATTTTTGCAGCTGGCCGGAGAATTACCGTAGGGAGGTGGGCCACAGGGAAGCTGAGGCTGCATGTCAGCATGTGAATATCCCTCTCTGCAGAGGCCCACTCACTATCGGTGCGTGTCCCGGCATGGAGCTGCCGTGGATTACTTTCAGCGCCGAGGAAGGTGCACGCACTCTACTCTTCTGCTGCAGGTCAGGTATTGCAGCGTGGACGGTGCAGGGTTAGAGGAGTAAACCTCAATCCACCGTCCCTTTGTTAGGGAGGTGGAGGGGAACCGTCCGCCTCCTTGTGCCATCCGCTTTAACCGTGGTGGGACAGTGGGGGCTGTTCGGACGCTGAAGAGGGGGGCCTCTGTACATCCATGGACTTCAGCCCCAGGGTGGACAGGGCCAGTTGTCTGGCAATAGGCCTGGCTGCGGAAGAGGATATGTGGAGGCGACACTCCATGTGCTCGTCCATTCAGGGTGTGGGGAGATCGGTGCCCTTGAAGGGACCAGTCGCCCCAAAGAATCAGCTCAGGCGTGGCACGTCGTAGGAAAGGATACGGACAGGCGACACTCTTCGTGCTCGCCTGTTGATGGTTCGGGGAGATCGGAGACTTGAAAGGGGGAGATCGGAGCCTTGGAAGGATTCATCGCCCCTTCGTTGTAAAAAGTAAAATAAAAAATGTAAGAGATAAAAATAAAATAATAAAGAGTTTTGGGTCTGAATAGCAGACCCGCCCGTGTGCCTCCTATGGACACTAAGCAAGAACTGGTTAGCTGAGAGCCAGCAGGAGGGTGTATACTGCAGGGAAGGAGATAACTTTCTTTGTATCACTTAGTGTCAGCCTCCTAGTGGCAGCAGCTACACCCACGGTCTGTGTCCCCCAATGAGGCGAAGGAGAAATGCATCAAGTACTTAACGTGTGAATTAAACACAAGTGTCATCATCAGATAAATCTTACTCAATGTATACAGCTATGTAATATATTCTCTGTAACCAATGACTCAGTGATTTGGCTTCCTATCATCCTCTAGAAACATTTATGGTATACATCAAGTAGATAAATTAAGAAAGCCATGTGATGACAACACAGGGTTGTTGAATGACAGCGCTCAGATAAGTAACATGGCAATGCTACTAGTCACTGTTCAGAACCTCGATAACGAAGAAATAAGAACATCACTCTTGAATGATACTTAGTGATGTATGTTTTTATCTACAATACAGGATTCGGTTACTGTAATGTTTCAATCATTATGGGAAAAGGTTAAAAATGGTATCAGATCTGCAGGCCGAATGTTATGGAGCAGGAGGAGCAGTACCATGACTGTGCCTGCAGAGATAGATGTCAATCACTGAGGAGGGCCGCCCACTGAGGAGGGCCACCAACTGGACTCCTACAGATACATATTTCAATTAATAAAACACAGGATATGAATCTTTTCCAAAAAACCTATATATCATTCTTTTCATCTTCTATTTCTCTATACCATGCTGTCCACAGAGCGGACTACATGGACAACGTGACAGGTTCCTTTAAGTACACCTTCATCAGACAGCCGATTCATTGAAAGGGCTAGTGTGCAAATAGTAGGCTATAATATGCTAGTGCAGCGCCCCAGGGTCCTGGTCGTTGCAGTAATGTCATTCTTCCACCAGGGGGAGTGATGTTACATCTGAAGGCAATAAAGGAGATCTCTTTACCAGGTATCACAAACCATACAACACACTTCACACTCCAGTCCACCAGGGGGAGCTATGCTCCTATTTCGTAGGGCACACTTCACAATAAGGCCGGCGTCACACTAGCGAGTTTTACGGACGTATGAGCGCATTAACTACGTCCGTAAAATACGCATTGCACACGGCCCAATTAATCTCTATGGCCCAGCTCCTATCTGCCGTATATTACGCATCCGTAATATACGGTCTTGTACGGCCGCAGAAAATCGCAGCATGCTGCGTTTGTCACCGTATTGCGCAAAAAAAAAAAAAAAAAAAAAAAAAAAAAAATCGCCAATGAAAGTCTATGGGGGCGAGAAAAATACAGATTACACACGGACCAACAGTGTGACTTGCGAGAAATATGCAGCGGTGTTAGAGAAAAGCCGGTAATTCAATTGCCGGCTTTTCATTTCTCCTTCCCAAACCCGACAGGATATGAGACATGGTTTACATACAGTAAACCATCTCATATCCCCTTTTTTTTTGCATATTCCACACTACTAATGTTAGTAGTGTGTATGTGCAAAATTTGGGCGCTGTAGCTTGTGAAATAAAGGGTTAAATGGCGGAACAAATTGGCGTGGGCTCCCGCACAATTTTCTCCGCCAGAGTAGTAAAGCCAGTGACTGAGGGCAGATATTAAAAGCCTAGAGAGGGTCCATGGTTATTGCCCCCCCCCCCCGGCAACAAACATCTGCCCCCAGCCACCCCAGAAAAGGCACATCTGGAAGATGCGCCTATTCTGGCACTTGGCCACTCTCTTCCCACTCCCGTGTAGCGGTGGGATATGGGGTAATAAAGGGTTAATGTCACCTTGCTATTGTAAGGTGACATTAAGCCAGATTAATAATGGACAGGCGTCAATTATGACACCTATCCATTATTAATCCAATAGTACGAAATGGTTAATAAAACACACACACGTTATTTAAAAGTATTTTAATGAAATAAAGACACAGGTTGTTGTAATATTTTATTATACTGGTAATCCACCTGAAGACCCTCGTTCTGTAACAAAGGAAAAATAAAAAAACAACAATATCTCATACCTTCCGTCGCTCAGGTCAAGTCCCACGAAGTAAATCCATCTGAAGGGGTTAAATCATTTTACAGCCAGGAGCTCTGCTAAAGCAGTGCTCGTGCCTGTAAAAACCCCGGGGAATGAATGGAAAGCAGGGTGACCTGTAGTTACCTTGAGTTGCGGTGATGCGCCCTCTGCTGGATGCCCTCATATGAACTCGAGCGTGGGAACTTTTCCACGGACCGGGTCAGCCACCGTGACATCCCCCTTGAGAACCGAAGGGCCCGGTACCGAGTACCCCACTGCCCTACGGGGGGTGCTCCACTATGCTCTTTAATCTCTTCAGGTTCCCCCACCTAGTATGTTCTTTTTGATTGGGGAAAGAAACCATGAAGGTACACAAACATCTGCCATCATGCTGGCAGCAGACTCCCTTCAGATTTTAGGACCACGATCTTCCATCAGGACTATCACTCCCACACAGAATAATGCAGCATAACAGGTGAGTGGGCTTTCATGCAATCTCATTTTGAGGAACTTCTTACAATCACATCACATGTTTCTTTTAAGGAAAATCCCCAGTGGAAATCTTCATGTAAATTAGTGAGTGGAGGAGGGTGGGCTTTCCCCGACATTTCTCTTACTCAGATGGAGGTTTCAGAAATACATTTTTCATTCTGCCTTCTTTCCCCTCTCTTCACTATAGATCAAGGGTGGGCAACTAATATTCCACATGAGACACAGTGGCTGTCCTAATCAACAGGTCATACTTACGTCTACTCCATTATATTACGGTATATTAGTCTGTACCTCCTAATATTGAGCAGAATTAAGTATAGTGATTGGCTCCTACTGCTAATACATGTTATGATATGGCTTATTGTAACCTGTATTCTTACCTGTAGCGGCAAATCAAGCCCATAAAATATACTGCTTTTTATAAGATTTGGAGGGGGGGGGGACACATTAAAATCATACTTCTCTTGTTATTCAGATTTTGCATCTTGAAAAAACGCTCCCCCCACACAGTATGATGCCTCACAGCTCCCCATACACACATTGAATGATGGACCCCACAGCCCCCCACACAACGCATGATGGACCTTGAAACCCTCCCTCCCATAGACACACACACATTGAATGATGGACCCCACAGCCCCCCACACAACGCATGATGGACCTTGAAACCCTCCCTCCCATAGACACACACACATTGAATGATGGACCCCACAGCCCCCCACACAACGCATGATGGACCTTGAAACCCTCCCTCCCATAGACACACACGCATTGTATGATGGATCCAACACATACACAACATGAAGGCCACCTTAGTCCTCCTTTACACACACACACACACACACACACACACACACACACACACACACACACCATGCTGGTCTCCACAGCTCACACACTCTATGATGGTCCTCACAGCTCCCGAACCCCACAAACACACACAGACTATGATGGTCCCAGCAGCTCCCCCCTACACACACTCAAACATTATGATGGTCTTTAAAGTGTCCACACAAACACATACACAGTAGGATAGCCCCCTCATGCCTTACCCACACACAGTATGAAGGCCCCTCAGCTCCTCACACACACACACACACACACACACACACACACACACACACACACACACCATGAAGAAACTCCACAGCATGATGTTCCGATTTCCCCCAAGAACTGACAAATCAAAATTAATTGTGCAGTGTGTGAAGTGAGGTTCTGCACAGCAAGGACAATCTTGCGACACCATCATGCCTGCTGCACTGTTACTCAGTCAGGCCGGGTTCACAAAAAGTTACGTTCCTGTGCGGTCGGCGGGCACGTCAAAACGCCACATCCGCATACAAAGCATGTCCCTGCGTACCCAATGTTAAAGATAGGTACGCAGGACGCATGCGGAAGTAGGCGGAGCTTAAGGGAGGAACTACGCAGCCATACGAACTCAGCCTCACACAGGCTGAACAGTGGGGCCGAGAGCGATGGCTCCCTCCTCCACCACTGTATCCACTACCAGGCAGCTGCTTGCTGTGTTCTTCCACTGCTTGCAGCCCTCTGGCTGTCCTGGTCCGCGGGCCATACAGGATTGTCCAAAGAGCTGAATATAGCCAGAGGGTCGCACTTTACCCAAGCCTGCTATAGATAAAAGAGGAGGGAACATGTAAACTGCAGAGAAAATAGAAGTTTTAAGAAAATATTCATTCCATAGTTTGCATTCTGGCAATCATTGGCCAGCGGGTGACACCTTGATTTCCACACACTTGTGGCGATTTTTATACGTTGTCCACGTGAGCAGCAAGTGCTGGCGGCAGGTATTGCCAAGTGCAGCCAGTCAGGCTGCTGCCGCCTTATGCTATTTATTTTAGAAAAAAAACACTTTATGTACTTTCTAAGTACATCCACTTCTCTGGGCTTCCAGGCATATTATCATGACAACACCCTTGATAAACAATATCTAATGCTGAAAGGCTCTTTATACCAGTGACATCCATGAAATGGAATTATTATTCCACTATCATTTCTATTGAATTCTAAATGCCCAATAATATGTGGGTGCTGTCATTTGCCATGTCATACCCTGTGCACCTAATCGCCATAGCAATCCTTTCTACAGTAGATCATCTTCCATCTTCATAACACATGGAAGAAATAACTGGTATACTGCACAACAATCCTGACCAGCCAGATGCCAGTCTGAGGCAAGTACATGATATGAAGTGTATAAAAAAAGAAAAAGAAGATTACATAATGATAAGTATAGGGCTGTGGAGACTGTAAGCCAAACCCGCCGACTCCCGACCCCACAGCACTGGTCACTACTGAGCATGTACATAAAGTGCAGCACAGATTCATCTCCTCTACGACCCCACAGAACTGATCACTACTGAGCATGTACATCCAATTCAAAGTACTTGTTCTCACCCACAAAGCTCTTCACAGTGCGGCACCCCCTTACATCTCCTCCCTCATTTTGGTCTATCGGCCTAACCGACCACTGAGCTCTGCAAACAACTTTCAACTAACCTCTGCACTAATCCGTACCTCCCACTCCCAACTCCAAGACCTCTCCTGTGCTGCACCAAACCTCTGGAATGCTCTACCCCAAGATATTCGGACCATCCACAATTTGCATAGTTTCAAGCGCTCCCTCAAAACACACTTGTTCAGAGCGGCCTATCATGTTCACTTATTAAAGTGTTAGTGTGTGCGTGTGTTTGAAGCTGTTAAACTGTAAAGTGCTGCGGAATATGTTGGCGCTATATAAATAAAGATTATTATTATGTACATAAAGTGTAGCACAGATTCATCTCATCTACGACCCCACAGCACTGATCACTACTGAGCATGTACATAAAGTGCAGCACAGATTCATCTCAGCTAAAAGTCCTTAGATCAGGAACAGAACAGACATTTATAGGACAATTCAGAACTTATCCAAATTCTTATGAAAACATTTACAGCACATTCTGCACTGAACCCAATTTATTATTTATTTTAGGAGTCGGTCCATTTTATATTGGCTCCGACTCCACCAAAATGGACACCAACTCAGAGACGCCGATGCCATATAATTTTTTTTTTGCTCAGATTACTCACTAGTGTTAGAATTTTAATCAAAGCAGGACACTAAGTGTATGTCCACATGGAGTGTTTAGTCTGTGGACTTTCCAACGGATTCTGATCATTTTTGTGACAATGTATCAGTATAGGCTGCAAACAACTCTCTCCTGTCCTAACCTCCAGATCATTACATCTCTCAGAAATAATAAGCATTGGTACTTCGCTTCTGTATGTTACATAGGTTGAAAAAAGTCCTAGGTCCATCTAGTTCAACCTTTCTCCACCAATCATACATTTTGTCACTAAATTAACTATAATCCACAATGTTCTGTGTACTGAGGAAATTGTCCAGACCTTTTTTTAAAAGCTGTTCTAATGTCGGACATTACTACCGCTTGTGGTCGGCATTCCACAGTCTGACTGCTCTAACTATAAAGAACCTTTTCCTATCTAGCTGCTGGAATCGCCTTTCTTTCTTTTTTTAGGCTGAAAAAGCCTCTCTCGGCTTATACTCGAGTCATACCCAGGGGTCCGCAGGGGAGGGGGGAGCGGAGCTGTGTAATAATACTCACCTGCTCCTGACGTGGTCCCTGCACGTCCCTGGTTCTCTGGGCGCTGACAGCTTCTTCCTGTATTGAGCGGTCACATGGTACCGCTCATTACAGTAATGAATATGGACCCAACTCCACTCCCATAGGGGTGGAGCCGCATATTCATTACTGTAATGAGCGGTACCATGTGACCGCTCAATACAGGAAGAAGCTGTCAGCGCCCGGAGAACCAGGGATGTGCAGGGACCGTGCCAGGAGCAGGGGAGTATGACGGGCGCAGTGAGAGATATTCACCTGTCCCCAGTTTCACCGTCGACACCGCTCCATCTTCCACGTCCTCTGCAGTGACGCTCAGGTCAGAGGGCACGATTAGTGTGCGCGCCGCCCTCTGCCTGAACAGTCAGTGCAGAGGACGCGGAAGACACAGCTTGCGCCCAGTGGTGGAACGCGGACAGGTGACTATAGCAAGTGCCGGAGGCCTGAGTGAGGAGAGGCGAGTAGGATTTTTTTTTTTTCTTCGCAGCAACAGCATATAGGGCAAATGTGTCTATGGAGCATCTTATGGGGCCATAATCAGCATTTGTGGAGCACTATATGGGGCAATTATCTTTATGGAGCATCTTACGGGGCCATAATCAGCATTTGTGCAGCATTATATGGGGTGTATTTTGTATGGAGCATCTTATGGGGCAATCATGAACTGTATGGAGCATTATATGGGGCTTCTGATTCAATATAGATATTCAAAAACACTTAACCTTTAGCGCTTCAAAAACCCATCTCTTCAAACAAGCCTACCACATCAACTACTCAGTAAACTAACTTTGCCCTGTTCCCTCCTTCCAAATATTATTCTGAATCTGCACACTACTATTCATCTGTCTCCACACCCTCCGTGCACATGATAACTGCACTTGATACTTGACTATTGCACTTAAACACACGGGCTGATGACCGGATAATGCAGCTTTATATGAAAATCCCTATTTATTATAATTGCCAGACCAGAAATAACAAGCACTTTTCACCTATTGTGTCGTCCCCCCCCCCCCCCCACACACACACTTCCTTGTAGATTGTAAGCTTGCGAGCAGGGACCTCACCCCTAATGTCACTGTTTAAATTGTCTTAACTTGTACTGAATTTATTGTCTGTAGATGTCCCCGCTTAATTGTAAAGTGCTGCGGAATATGTTGGCGCTATATAAATAAAAATTATTATTATTATTATTATTATTATTAACCTACTGATGTCTCAATTAATTTTACTTTTATTGGTATCTATTTTTATTTTTGACATTTACTGGTAGCTGCTGCATTTTCCACCCTAGGCTTAAACTCAAGTCATTAAGTTTTCCCAGTTTTTTGTGGCAAAATTATTGGTCTCGGCTTATACTTGAGTATATACGGTAAACAAGTCCAACCTCTCATCATATGAGAGGCCGTCCATCCCTTGTAATAATCTAGTTGCCCACCATTGAACTAACTTCTGAATATCCTTTAAAATGTGGAGCCCAGAACTGGTCCCATATTCTAGATGTGACCTCATCAGTGATTTATAAAGGGGTAATACATGGGGATCGCATCTCTGTTTTTACACAACCTAATTATCTTGTTTGCTTTTGCTGCTGCTGCTTGACATTGAGAACAATGTAATAATGTAAACAACATTGTTTCCACTGCCTGGATTCAAGTAGAGATTTCAGGAAACATTGAGTAACTTTCTATTATTCAATGATTAAGCTTTATTTACAAAAGGCTAAATAGAAACACACAAACAAAAAGAAAACACATTGTCAATAGCAGGTTACTGACAGTTTCCAGGTAGTAGTTTTTCAGTGTGCTCACAGTAAAAAAAAGCAAAGGCAGCACAGCCATGATAACTAGAGTCACCTCTACCTATTCGGATGTCATACATAGACAATGATCCAAGCAGTAGACTTGAAAAAGTTGTCCATTCATTTTAAAGGGTGCCATTAAGTAGTAAATATCAAATATCTAGCAGTGTCAATTTTTTATATTTATATATTATTTATTAAGTCTGAATAGCAGGAGCCCTACTGTAACATGTATTCGCACTATCTGCTGCTCAACATACTTAATTCTGCTCAATATCAAGTGATACAAATATAAAACATAATAAATAATTATTACGTGGTTACATGTAGCTCCTTGGGACATGTATTGCCCACCCCTGCTAAGTAGGCTATAAACATACTGTGCTTGGCATAAATGAGCACACCCTCTTTGAAAAGTAAGATTTTAATTAATATCTTACTGAACGCAAAAAAACAATTACCAAATTTTGACAAGACCGTTTCATAGAACAGGTTTTAACTCATAACATGAAATAAGGTTAATAGTACAACTTTAATTCCAAAATCTTCAGTTTTACTTAAATTAGTGGATGCAAAAATTAATTGTAAGTTGTCGACAAACTGCAAAATATAACTTTTTCATTCCTTCAAGAAAGACCTCTTTTTAGAGCCTGGATGCTGAAAGGAGAGTGATGTTCAACTTGTCTCTTCAGAATTCCCCATAGGTGTTCAGATCAGGAGACACTTGGCCAGTGAATCACTTTCACCCTTTTTTTTCACAAATGCAACAGTGGCCTTAGATGTGGCTCACGGTCATGTAGTGCACGTTTACAAAGGGCACGGCGTGATAATAGCATCTTCTCTTTCAATAAAGAGCAGTACATTTGTCAGTTAATGATACCATCAATGAAATGTACTGTAGTTCCCCATGCATTTTTATAAATGCATGGTGGCTGCAGTGAAACATGGTGGAGGCAGGCTCCTTACTTGGGGCTGCTTCAGTGCTGCTGAGGTTGGGGAGCTACATTTCATTGATGGCATCATAAATTCACAGGTGCACTGCTATCTATTAATAGAGATTATGTTACCATCATTCTGTGCTTTTGGTAGACGTGCATTTTTCGAACATGAAAGTAATCCAAAATACACATCTGTTGCATTTCTGAAGAACAAGGTGAAAGTGATTCATTGGCAAAGTACGTCTCCTGCTCTGAACCCAACTGAAACACTGATGCGGAATTCTGCAGCGATAAGTTGAGCATCACTCATTTGATTAACCCCTTCACGACCAGGGGTATTTTCATTTTTCCGTTTTTCGCTCCCCTCCTTCCCAGAGCCATAACTTTTTTTTATTTTTTGGTCAATATGGCCATGTGAGGACTTATTACACTTTTGAACGACATCATTGGTTTTAGCATGTCATCTACTAGAAAACAGGAAAAAAATTCGAAGTGGGGTGAAATTGCAAGTGCAATCCCACACTTGTTTTTTGTTTGGATTTTTTGCTAGGTTCATTAAATGCTAAAACTGACCTGCCATTTTGATTCTCCAGGTCATTACAAGTTCATAGACACCAAACATGTCTAGGTTATTTTTTTTATCTAAGCGGTGAAAGAAAAAAATTGCGCCAGTTTCCGATACCCGTAGCGTCTCCATTTTTCGTGATCTGGGTTGGGTGAGGGCTTACTCACGCCGTTTAGCGATCAGGTTAATCCTTTTTTTTATTGATAGATCGGGCGATTCTGAACGCGGCGATACCAAATATGTGTATATTTGATTTCTTTTAATTGTTTTATTTTGAATGGGGAGAAAGAGGGGTGATTCAAACTTTCATATTTTTGAAAACTTTTTTTTTTTTTTTTTTTTACTTTTGTCATGCTTCAATAGTCTTCATTGGAAACTAGAAGCTGGCACAACTTGACCGCCTCTGCTACAAAGGAGCGAACAACAAAAACCCGCAGGAATAAATCAGTGCAATAGTCCAAAAATTAGATACATATTACAAAGTTTATTAAATATACCAAATTCAAAAAGGTCTCTAGCAGCTAGGCGGACTAAAATTGGCAATCAAATGCACACTACATGACAAGGAAGACAGAGTGACATCTGCTCTAACAAAGTAAAGCTCATCCTGATGCTAACACCCACTCTGATGTTATACAACAAACGCATCATATAGTACCAAAAAGCATTTAGAAACATTCAGAGAGTTCCCATAAGTATGTGTATATTAATCAGCACAGTATATTATCATAATTTACAGGTAGAGAAAAGCAACAACATACCAAATGGGGGTACGCAGTGTGTCACACAGTTTCCCGTCCTCAGATCGCTCCTATGTAGTAGAATTGTTGCATTGGTATGAGCGCCGACCACAGGGGGGCGCTCACAGCAATCCGGCATCAACAACCATAGAGGTCTCAAGAAGACCTCTGGTTGTTATGCCGACACATCGCTGACCCCTGATCCCGTGACAGGGGTCAGCGATGCATGCATTTCCGTCCGGAAGCGCTAGTTAAATGCCGCTGTCAGCGTTTGACAGAGGCATTTAACTAGTTAATAGCGGTGGGCGAATCTCAATTCCACCCGCCGTTATTGCAGGCACATGTCAGCTGTTCAAAACAGCTGACATGTCCTGGCTTTGATGTGGGCTTACCGCCGGAGCCCGCATCAAAGTGGGGGTTCTGACCTTGGATGTACTATCCCGTCCGAGGTCAGAAAAGGGTTAAAACCGAAGATTTTGAAATTAAAGTAATATTATTAACCTTACTTTCATGTTAGATTTTGGGAAAACTCGAACTCATTCGTGTCAAAATTTTGGAAATATTTTATATGTTCCGTGAGATATTGATTAAAATCTTACTTTTCATTTACGCAGAACATTGTATATACATGTACAGAGACATGCTCGCAGCACCTCCAGTGTTTGACTGCCTGGGTAGCAGTAGATCATCTCCTAACCACAGCCATGGGAAGGTGCAAGTAAGTTCATGTGATGTCTGTGTGCGATCTGTTTTCATACAATTACATTAAAAATTGTACATAATCAAATACATTTCTATTATAAAGCTAGGAAACTGTATTTGTAAAAATCGGATGCCACTCGGATGGTCCATGTGTGTTTTTTTTCTCCACACACCCACAGATTTAAATGGGTGAGCCTCATACGAAATGTGGAAGAAAGTCGTGCAAGTTGCGATTTTTGTTCTCAAGGACCGTCGGAGAGAAAAAAAACCCCAAAACATTCATCTGAACAGCACTATTGAATAGCATGGATCAGTGCACTATCCATTGGGTATCCGATCAAAAATCAGACAGAATATGAAATATACACTACAGACTAAAAGTTTGGACACACCTTCTCATTTAAAGATTTTTCTGTATTATGAAAATTGTACATTCACACTGAAGGCATCAAAACTACGAATTAACACATGTGGAATTATATACTTAACAAAAAAGTGTGAAACAACTGAAATTGTCTTATATTCTAGGTTCTTCAAAGTAGCCACCTTTTGCTTTGATGACTGCTTTGCACACTCTTGGCATTCTCTTGATGAGCTTCAAGAGGTAGTCACCGGGAATGGTTTTCACTTCACTGGTGTGCCCCGTCAGGTTTAATAAGTGGGATTTCTTGCATTATAAATGGGGTTGGGACCATCAGTTGTGTTGTGCAGAAGTCTGGAGGATACACAGCTGATAGTGCTACTGAATAGACCAGTGATGGGCAACCTTTTGAGCTTGGTGTGTCAAAATTCGCCAAAAAACCGAACATAGCTTGGGTGGTGTGTCACCTTGATAAAAAAAACATAATTTTGCGACATGTATAGTTTAAATAACAAATATGTATAATTATAATTATTTAACTTACCTGCTTAGTGACTTCTTTGTTCATCTGTCAGTTGGTTTCTTTTGTTGGTCTTGCTATTATTTAACTTGTGTGCGGTGCCGTGAACTAAGATAAGTGAGGGGGAGGGGGAATTCTTGTGATGGCGAACCTGTGGCACTCCAGCTGTTGCCGTGGTAACTCAGATATTCTCTTAATAATTGCATGTTTATTCTGCATATCATGAAATAGAACTGGTGCACATCTTAAGAGAGTATCTTTAATAAATTCTCCCTCACTGAGTGCTTTTCCATGCTGAGCTATGGAGTGAGCAATGCTCAGACTTGCAGATGCTAAATTTGTAGAGCTTTTTACAAATTTAAAGATGGAATTAGATTGGCTCTTATGAAGGTGTAGCTGCCTGGAAATGTATTCCTTCCTTTCATCCTCACTTTTTTTCAAGAGCTGGGAATGATTAGTTTCAAAATGTCTATTTACATTCCACGTTCTGCTTACTACCGTTTCACTACATAGAACGCAAAATGATCTGCCATTTTTTTCTATAATGCCATACATCTCAGTCCATGTCTCTTGAAAGGGTCGGCTACTGCTACTACTACCACTCCCTTTACTTAACTTTGGTTTTTTATTTTGTGGCTTCTCCATGAGAGAAGATTTATAGTTAGCCCTGCAGGCAATTAGCAGAAATAGGGGTTAATAAGGATGCACAACAAACAGTAATGGTGGTGAAATGGAGTCTGTACTATGCTGCAAGATGGCGTTCCTAATGGCGGGAAACGGCACCCATAGCACAGGCCTCTTCCAGCCTCCCCCTCACTTATCTCAGTAATGGCCAATGACACCCCACAGTTCACTGGATGATGGTTGCTGTAGTAGTCACAGGGCCTCCAGACAGCAATCACAGGGCCTCCAGACAGCAATCACAGGGCCTCCAGACAGCAATCACAGGGCCTCCAGACAGCAATCACCTCAGGCCTCAGAAGTGCATCCCAAGTGCAGCCTGGGACTTCCGGCCGGCGCAGCAGGGAGCAGCGCAATGCCGCCCAAATAACAGAGCTAGGGCGCAGAGCGTCTAGGCATGGGACCGGTAGGTCCGATCTTTCCGGCCGGCGAAGCAGGGAGCAGCGCAATGCCGCCCAAACAACAGAGCTCCGGCGCAGAGGCTGGGACTTCCGGAACCTGCGCCGGGCCTACCGGAAGTCCCAGGCCTAGACGCTCTGCACCGGAGCTCTGTTGTTTGGGCCCACAGACCTCCTGCATGGCATCCGACCCGCGCGGAGGCCTGGGACTTCCGGGAGCTGCGCCGGGCCTACCGGAAGTCCCAGGCCTAGACGCTCTGCGCCGGAGCTCTGTTGTTTGGGCCCACAGACCTCCTGCATGGCATCCGATCCGATAAAAAATCAGAATGGCTTGCCATGCAATGTAAGGATGCAATTTCTATGGGGCCGCGGCCGGCGGCCTGCGTGTCACTGAAAATTACTACGCGTGTCAGCACTGACACGCGTGTCATAGGTTCGCCATCACTGGAATAGACTGTAAGAATTTGTACTATGGCAAGAAAAAAGCAGCTAAGTAAAGAAAAATGAATGGCCATCATTACTTTAAGAAATGAAGGTCAGTCAGTCCGTAAAATTGGGAAAACTTTGAAAGTGTCCCCAAGTGCAGTTGCAAAAACAAACTAGGCTCACATGAGGACTGCCCCAGGAAAGGAAGACCAAGAGTCACCTCTGCTTCTGAGGATAAGTGTATCCGAGTCACCAGCCTCAGAAATTGCAGGTTAACAGCAGCTCAGATTAGAGACCAGGTCACTGCCACACAGAGTTCAAGCAGCAGACACATCTCTACAACAACTGTTATGAGGAGACTTTGTGCAGCAGGCCTTCATGGTAAAATAGTGCTAGGAAACCACTGCTAAGGACAGGCAACAAGCAGAAGAGACTTGTTTGGGCTAAAGAATACAAGGAATGGACATTAGACCAGTGGAAATCTGTGCTTTGGTCTGATGTGTCCAAATTTGAGATCTTTGGTTCTTTTGGTTCTTGAAGCTCATCAAGAGAATGCCAAGAGTGTGCAAAGCAGTCATCAAAGCAAAAGGTGGCTACTTTGAAGAACCTAGAATATAAGACTTAATTTCAATTGTTTCCAACTTTTTTGTTAAGCATATAATTCCATATGTGTTAATTCATAGTTTTGATGCCTTCAGTGTGAATTTACAATTTTCATACAAATACAATTTCATGAAAATACAGAAAAATCTTTAAATGAGAAGGTGTCCAAACTCCTGGTCTGTACTGTGTATATGTGTGAGTGTGTGAGTGTATATATGTATATATATATATATATATATATATATATATATATATATATATATATATATATATATATATATATATATATATATATATATATATATATATATATATATATATATATATATATATATATATATATATATATACATATATACATATATACATACATACATACATACACACACGCATGCATACATACATACATACATACATACACACACACATATACACAGTACAGACCAGGAGTTTGGACACCTTCTCATTTAAAGATTTTTCTGTATTTTCATGAAATTGTATTTGTATGAAAATTGTAAATTCACACTGAAGGCATCAAAACTATGAATTAACACATGTGGAATTATATGCTTAACAAAAAAGTTGGAAACAATTTAAATTAAGTCTTATATTCTAGGTTCTTCAAAGTAGCCACCTTTTGCTTTGATGAGGCTTTGCACACTCTTGATGAGCTTCAAGAGATAGTCACCGGGAATGGTTTTCACTTCACAGGTGTGCCATGTCAGGTTTTTTAAGTGGGATTTCTTGCCTTATAAATGGGGTTGGGACCATCAGTTGTGTTGTGCAGAAGTCTGGTGGATGCACAATAGACTGTTAGAATTTGTATTATGGCAAGAAAAAAAAGCAGCTAAGTAAAGAAAAACGAGTGGCTATCATTACTTTAATAAATGAAGGTCAGTCAGTCCAAAAAATTGGGAAAACTTTGAAAATGTCCCCAAGTGCAGTAGCAAAAACCATCAAGCGCTACAAAGAAACTGGCTCACATGAGGACCGCCCCAGGAAAGGAAGACCAAGAGTCACCTCTGCTTCTGAGGATAAGCCGGATTACTCACCGGTAATGCTCTTTTAATGAGTCCACGACAGCACCCCACATGAGAGAGAGGGATCCGCCCCATAGGAACAGGAAACCTACAGAATAAAAGGAGGCGGTCCCCTCTCCTCCTCAGTTTAGTTTACAGAGTACAAAAAGGGAACCGCAAAAGCTTTAGTATTAATTCTTATTCAGCAAAATATCTTAAACTCTATACAACCATTATTTGTGAATTTAAAAGGAAGAGCTGTGCATAACTTAGGGAGGGTAGTAAATGTGTGCTGTCGTGGACTCATTAAAAGAGCATTACCGGTGAGTAATCCGGCTTTTTACCCTTCGCCACGACAGCACCCCACATGAGAGATTTTCAGAGATTCATTATTTGGGTGGGATTACTGTATTAAGAACAGCTCTACCAAAGGTCAGATCCGAAGATGTAGATAGATCAAGTCTATAATGGTTGTAAAAGGTAGAAGGTGTAGACCAAGTTGCGGCCTTACATATTAAATGGATCGGTACATCCGCTTGTTCCGCCCAGGAGGAAGCCATGGCTCGTGTTGAATGCGCTTTAATACCCACTGGAGGAATCTCGCCTTTTGACGTATAGGCCAAGCAGATAGCATCTCTGATCCATCGAGATATGGTAGCTCTCGTGACCCCATGTCCTTTCTTGTGGCCCTGAAAGGAGATAAACAGAGCCCTACTCTCCCTCCATGTCTGACACCTTTCTATATAGGTCAGGATGGCTCTTCTGACATCTAAGGTGTGGAATTTATGCTGTTCTGGAGTTACAGGTGAATCAAAAAAGGAAGGGAGAAATATCTCTTGGGACCTGTGGTAGGTGGACGCTACCTTAGGGAGGTATGAGGGGTCTGGTTTTAGGACTATCCGATCATGGAATATCAGTAAGAAGGGTGGGTCTACTGATAGGGCCTGGATGTCGCTAACCCGTCTAGCTGAGGTTAGGGCTACCAAGAGGGCTACTTTATATGTCAGGACTTTTAAAGGTATTGAATCTAGTGGCTCAAATGGGGAGCTGGTTAAGGCCTCTAGCACTAGATTTAAATCCCACGGAGGTAGACGGGGAATATGGACCGGTTTACTACGTTCACAAGATTTTATGAATCTGGAGATCCACCTATTAGCTGCTATATTGCATCCATATAGGGCTCCCAATGCCGAGACCTGAACTCTTAAGGTATTTACAGATAACCCCAACTCTCGGCCTTTTTGCAAGAACTCTAGAATAGGTGTGACTGGAACTTGCTTAGTGAACGGTACCGTGTAAAAGTCTAAGAATTTATTCCATACCCTACTATATATCAGGGTGGTAGGTCTTTTCCTGCTCAATAAGAGGGTGTTTACTAGTTCTGCTGAGAACCCTCTTGATCTTAGTAGTTGCCTCTCAAATTCCACGCCGTCAAGTGAAGACCTTTCACTTGCGGGTGGAAAAAGGGGCCTTGGGACAGCAGTTTCTTGTCTGATGGGAGAATCCATGGATCGCATAGGCACATGGTCTGGAGACAAGAGAACCATGGTCTTTTCGGCCAGAATGGTGCAATGAGGATCACTCTTGCTTGTTCCCTCCTGATTTTTCTGATCACTAGTGGAATCAGAGACATCGGAGGAAAGGCGTATGCCAGCTGGAATCTCCAAGGATGGTGGAGAGAGTCCAACATATCTGGGTGATCCATGGCGTTCAGGGAAGCGAACCTTCTTACTTGCCGGTTGTCTCTTGTGGCAAATAGGTCGATTTGTGGTATCCCCCATGATTCTGTTATCATACTGAATATGGATCTGTTTAAGGTCCATTCCCCTTGACGTAACTCGTTTCGGCTGAGGTAGTCTGCCCTGATGTTCTCTACACCTCTGATGTGCAGGGCTGTTAGGGATGTTAGATGAGTCTCTGCCAGCTGGAAGATGTCTGCAGCTATGGTCATTAGACTTCCTGACCTTGTACCACCTTGACGGTTCACATATGCCACTGTGGTGGAATTGTCCGAGTAAATTCTTACATTTGCTCCTTGAATCTGCGGAAGAAAGTGATTTAAGGCATATTCTACCGCTTTTAACTCCTTCCAATTGGAGGAACATGACAATTCTGCCTGGTCCCAAGTATCTTGGGCCAGACTGTCTTTCATATGTGCTCCCCACCCAATAGGGCTGGCGTCGGTGGTAATTATTTTAGACGGGTCTATTATCCATGGCACACCCTCTGAGAGGTGGTCCATGTCTAGCCACCAGGATAGTGATTCTAAGACATCTTTGGAAAGAGTTATTCTGCTTTCTAGATGTCTGTCTTTTCCCTGAGCCGACAATACCTCATACTGTAATTGACGAGTATGAAATTGTGCCCATGGTATAGCAGGGATACATGATGATAATGACCCCAGCAAAGACATGCCCTTCCTTAGTGTCATGTAGGGGTTGCCTATTGCGTCTGATACCCTTGATTGTATAGTCAGTTTCTTCGCCTGGGGGAGGAAGCATCTCTGACTTACGGAGTCTAGCTGGATTCCTAGAAATGTCTGGACGGTTTCTGGATCCAGCCGGGATTTCTCGAAGTTGACGATCCAACCTAACTCCTGTAGGGACGAGATCGTATTAGATAGACGGGTTTTACACTGGAGCATAGAGTTTCCCACCACTAGAAAGTCATCTAGGTAGGGTATTATCAAGGTATCTCGTTGACGTAGATGAGCCATCACTTCTAATATCACCTTAGTGAAGACGCGGGGAGCCATAGAAAGCCCAAATGGCATTGCAACATACTGAAAGTGACGAACCTGTCCTTCCAGGATGATTGCAACCCTTAGATACTTTTGATGTTCGGCATGTATGGGAAGATGATAATAGGCATCCTTTAAGTCTATTCCGGCCATGACACACCTAGGAAACAAGAGTTTTATGGTTGAACTAATGGATTCCATTTTGAAGGTATGATTATGCAGGAAGGCGTTTAATCTCTTGAGGTTTATGATGGTTCTAAATGAACCATCAGGCTTATTGATCAAGAATAAAGGGGAATAGAACCCCTTCCCTTCTTGATCCTGGGGAACTTCTATCAGGACTTTTTTAGACAGAAGAGATAGGATCTCTGATTCCAGAGCCCTTTGTTGGTCTTGACCTTTTGGAGATGTTACTATAAAGGAATCCCAAGGGATTCGGTCAAAATCCAATTTTAGGCCGTATTGTACAATGTCCAGAATCCACTGGCTGGATGTTATTTGTTCCCATCTGGGGAGGAAGAATTTTAATCTGCCGCCTACCTCCTGGTTAGCGGTATTTACGTTTCGGGTTATGGGACCCGCTAAAAAAGGCACCTTTTTGCTTCGGGTCCTTCGACTCCCATCGCTCCCTTTGTTCGAACGGCTTGTTCCTGGTAAAGGGACGTCTTTTGAAGGCTCTCCTGTAGGATGGAAGATACTGGTTAGGGAAGCCTTTTTTCCTTTCTCCTGCTTTACTCAGGAGCTCATCCAGCGTTTTTCCGAAAAGAAACTCACCCTGGCAGGGGATCGCACAAAGTTTTGCTTTGGCCTGTGCGTCCCCTTTCCAGTTCTTTAGCCAGAGTGCTCGCCGGGCTGTGTTCACTAGGCCGGCTGACCTGGCTGCTAGGCGTAGCGAATCCACAGAGGCATCAGCCAGGAATGCTACTGCTTCCTTGATTAGAGGGAATTTCGGCAGGATTGACTCTCTCGAAGTTCTACCTCTAATCTGTTCCTCCAGTTGCTCCATCCACACTAGTAGTGACCTCGCAGTGCAGGTGCTAGATATGGCGGGCCTGAACGCCCCCGTGTTGGCTTCCCATGACCTTTTTAGTAAAGCTTCCGCTTTACGGTCCAGCGGGTCTGTCAGGACTCCTGAATCCTCCACCGGTAGGACCGACTGTTTGGTTGTGGAGGCTACAGCGGCATCCACTTTCGGCACCTTCGACCAGGTATTTAACTCCTCGTCGCTGAAGGGATAGCGTCTTTTAGAGGATGATGGTAGAAAACCTCTATTTTGCTTATCCCACTCTTTTTTTACTATTTCTTTAATAGCTTTTATGACGGGGAAGGACCTACGTTTCCTCTGTCCTAACCCCGCGAACATGATGTCCTGAGCCGATTTACTTTCTTTCTCATCTGAGCACCCCATCGTGCTTCTGACGGATTTTATTAAATTGTCCACACTGCTGTTGGGAAGACAAAGTCCCCCTTCAGTCTCGGATGAGCTCGGCTGGGATTCCGCTTCGCCTGAGGATATACATACGTCCTCTGACTGTGAACTGACCGGAGATTTGGACCTACTAAGCTGACGGGTACTGGTGGTACTAGTCTGCGCCAACCCCTGCATTTCTTCCCGGATTATAGCTCTGACATCTGATGGAGTCATTATGTTTTCCTGCCGTAAGGTTTGCATGATACACTCCGAACACAGTTTTTTAACATAATCATCCGGGAGGGGCTGCGTACATAAAGCACATTCCTTGTGCTTGGATTTGTGTGTCCTTTTCTTAGTCTAGGAAAGATACAGGAGGAACATATATCAGCATATAGGTAGAGACTCTTTCAAAAACTCACCCAGTGAAGCTGACAGGTACCGGTTCTGGAGGCGGATTTCGTTTGGTGGTAGAACCCTTCTCTGGAGGTCGACCACAACTCTTTGTGCTGCTCCTAGCGCTTCTCTCCTTGCTGGGAGAACGCTGTTGCACTGCGGGCAAGTGCGCATCGTCGGCCGGTGAAGCCATCTTACACACACCGGCCCGACGCTAGCGCTGCATTTTTAAATTTGCCGCCCATTCTCCTGCCTCCCCGGAAGTGCTCCAGCGACTTCCGGGTTAGACGCGCCGCTCTCACTCACCATGCGGCGGCTGGGGATATTAAGCCGGCCGCAGCAGCGCGCGCGTCCTCACGGTGCCGGGCGGACCCACGGTGACCGGACCCGGACCGTGGATGCTTGGCCAGACGAGGGAGGAGGCTGCAAGCAGGGGCTCCCCCGCCGCTGCTTCTGGAACCGCAGCCCCTGCCGTTCCCACAGAGACCGACGCAGGCGGGTGCATGGCCCAGGGATCCTCTTCATCTGTAGGTAAGCCGGGTCCCTGTAGGAACAGGAAACCTAAACTGAGGAGGAGAGGGGACCGCCTCCTTTTATTCTGTAGGTTTCCTGTTCCTATGGGGCGGATCCCTCTCTCTCATGTGGGGTGCTGTCGTGGCGAAGGGTAAAAAGTTTATCCGAGTCACCAGCCTCAGAAATCGCAGGTTAACAGCAGCTCAGATTAGAGACCAGGTCAATGTCACACAGAGTTCTAGTAGCAGACACATCTCTACAACAACTGTTAAGAGGAGACTTTGTGCATCAGGCCTTCATGGTAAAATAGCTGCTAGGAAACCACTGTTAAGGACAGGCAACAAGCAGAAGAGACTTGTTTGGGCTAAAGAACACAAGGAATGGACATTAGACCAGGGGAAATCTGTGCTTTGGTCTGAGAAGTCCAAATTTGAGATCTTTGGTTCCAACCACTGTGTCTTTGTGCGACGCAGAAAAGGAGAACGGATGGACTCTACATGCCTGGTTCCCACCGTGAAGCATGGAGGAGGAGGTGTGATGGTGTGGGGGTGCTTTGCTGGTGACACTGTTGGGGATTTATTCAAAATTGACGGCATACTGAACCAGCATGGCTACCACAGCATCTTGCAGCGGCATGCTATTCCATCCGGTTTGCGTTTAGTTGGACCATCATTTATTTTTCAACAGCACAATGACCCCAAACACACCTCCAGGCTGTGTAAGGGCTATTTGACCAAATAGGAGAGTGATGGGGTGCTACGCCAGATGACCTGGCCTCCACAGTCACCAGACCTGAACCCAATCAAGATGGTTTGGGGTGAGCTGGACCGCAGAGTGAAGGCAAAAGGGCCAACAAGTGCTAAGCATCTCTGGGAACGCCTTCAAGACTGTTGGAAGACCATTCCCGGTGACTACCTCCTGAAGCTCATCAAGAGAATGCCAAGAGTGTGCAAAGCAGTCATCAAAGCAAAAGGTGGCTACTTTGAAGAACCTAGAATATAAGACATAATTTCAGTTGTTTCACACTTTTTTGTTAAGTATATAATTCCACATGTGTTAATTCATAGTTTTGACTCCTTCAGTGTGAATATACAATTTTCATAGTCATGAAGATACAGAAAAATCTTTAAATTAGAAGGTGTGTCCAAACTTTTGGTCTGTACCAATTTATATATATATATATACACACACACACATATATATACACACACACACACACACACACACACACTTGTCTGCATGAGCCCTAAATGTTACTATCAATTCACCTGCTTGCATAAAAGGAGAGCTCCCAACAATACCATTATACTATTTGTGTAATATTGCCGACAGAGTAGCACCGGAGCAGAACATCTGCACACTACAGTGTGGAAAACAATACCGTCTGATGAACGGAAAGCAATGCTTAACAATGAAGATGTTGCACACAGATTGGAGGAAAATAAATGTGGAATGCAGTCTCATTTCCCACCTGTTCTCCAGCGTGTCAGAGCAGATCCAGTGTACGGTACGTTACTGCATGCAATGCCTCTGGCAGCATCCTTCACTTGGAAACAATCATGAAATATAGAAAGGTGTTTCTTGTTCTTAGTATTAGTTATAGGAGATTGTGCTGACAAATATTTGGGCTAATGGCATAATGGTGCTGAACCAGACGTCTTGTGTACAATAAAAAGCAAAAAGTGCATTTAAATAACACAGAGTTTTTAGCAATACTGTTTCTGATCAAAAACAGTATTACTAAAACCTCTAATTTAAATGCACTTTTTGCCAATGTGAACATGCGCTTATGAGCTGCATGTGTACCAACTCAAGTGAAGCTCAATTTTTTTGTTTTGTCTTGTGTACGATGTTCACTTCCTTTTACTTTCGGTCACAAACCCTATTTTTGTCTGTGGCCTCCCCCCACTGGTGTGACACTTCTACTGGTTTATTATTTACTCAAATATAGGAATGCAGTTCCTCAGCAGAGTAAAGCGTGCCTATGGTATTGTCAGTAAAGGGAACCTGTCATGTCACTTGTAGCAACTAAACTGTCCCCAGTGTGCCGTTAGCCATGCGATGTGCATCACTAACACGTGGTTTTTCAATCAAAATGGCGCTGTAATCATCTCCAAAAATCACTTTGTATAGTTATACAGTTCCATCTCTGTCAGTCATAGGGTGGCGCTTCATTTTCTTTCAGCTATGGCCTTGTCATATTGTCAACACCCATGCACTCTTACTGATGTTCCGGGGTGCACCAACCTCACGGGAATCGGTTCTAAAATCCCACGCTTTCGCAGTGATGAGCGACGTCACAGAGCCCGTGACCCACAGTGGCTCCGGTGCATGCACACACAGTCGATAAAGATGGGTACGGACATCCAGATGAATTAAAAAGTTTTTCATACTTACCTCTCACGATCGCAGCTTGCTCCACTTTTGGCTAGTGGCTAGTCATCGCGTACGAGCAATCACCTGTGCGTCAGACTAGGGGAAGGAACCCCTTGGCACTGCACAGCCGTTCAGTTTGGATGGCTGTGCAGAACTAGGAAGGCTCCATGCGCATGATACTTTATCATACACTGGGGACAGGTGAGCAGAAGCACTTCTTTACTTCTACTCTCTGGGCCCCATACAGCAGCAAGGGCAGTAATGCCCAGATGTCAGCCCTGCCAGGAGCCACTGGCTTTTTGTCATGCGAGCCCAGAGCAATTACAGTCACTGTCCACATCACTAACAGCAGCAGCTGTGAGCACGCCCCAGCACTGATTGACAGCTGGCTTTGCACGGATGCACTGCACCGCGAACTGTCAGTGCCAGGGTGTGCCAACAGCCGCCGCTCTCAGTGCTGTGAGCAGTGACTGCAATTGCTCCTTGTACGCTTGCATGAGAAAGCAGGCTCCCGGGAGAAATAAAGCTAATTTTCCCAGGTGCCATATTTTCAATACGGCGGCTGGGCACCTTCAAAACACTATTAACCTGCAGCCTAACCTTATATCCGTAGGTTAATAGCGTTACTGGACTTGACAGGTTCCTTTTAAACACTTTAGCTGCACCAGAGACAGAAGATGAACACCAACCGAATCCCATGGCTAGAAACCCTTAAATCTGAAGAAATGTGAGAGCTTCAGGTTAAGCCAAAGAGTAGAGAACGAAGCTTGAAACCCCCACAAGCCTTATCAGTGTGTGCCAATAACCTAGCCACTACCTGTTTGCAACTTCAGATTCAACCCGCATATGCTGCAGCCGGGATGCTAAACAGTAAATCCAAGGGTTGGGAGCAGGTAATGCACCCTCCTCCCCCCAAAAAAAAATAAATCAAGAGGTGGTCCTCATTTAGAGCCACTTTCACCATCACTGACCCATGTGTCAAACCAGTTATCCCAGGTTAGTCCTCATGGCCTCTGCAATGGGTTCCAGTGTCAATGCAAAAATCAACGCACTGCAGAATTTTTAGATCACTCGTTTGCTCGAAGGGAACAAATCCACTACAGTGGTCACCCAACTTGTATAATATTTGGGCAGAAGGTATGAAATAAAGAAATATACCCAACACTTCAATCCCTGCCACTGCAGCACAGGCTACTGTAGTGATCTGCACTGGACGAGACCCTATTGTCTTCAGACCCCTGAGGCCAGTAATTTGCTGCAACAGTGTCTGGAACGGAACGTCATTGAATGCTGTCCAGTTCTAATCACATGACCTCTGCAGCCAATCACTCAACTCAGTAGAACAACCCCTTTAATGGGGTCCCATAGTACTTACATGGGAAACTGATAAACAATCTTGTTTCACGCGCACTTTTTTAAGTGTATCTGAGTGTTTTATGAAGAACTATTTGCAGACTGCTTCGAGAGTTTAGAAAGATGTACAAAGCTGAAGAATACAAAGCTCAAATTGGGAAAGACAACAGAGAAATCTTCTGCCTCATGGACAACTTGTTCATCTAAACATTCCAAGACCATCAGGGCTTAAAAGTATTTTTGTGGAGAGCCGCCAAAATTGCATGGGGGCCTTCTGACTGTCCCCTGACAGATTATGTCACGAGATATTACAATCGGCAACTGGAATTCAATCGCCCAATCCTTTTATTTGATGATTCTTGCAGTGACTGTCTCAGAGAACACAGGAACCCATGGCAGAGTCGGGGGGCAGTCAGGAGGAATAGCGGTCAGTGATGTAATATGTATGGCCATCTTTAGAAATGTGATAATTTTCCCTGGGGAAATTCTTTGATCAATGGTGCACTACTCATATGACATCATACATTAACATTATTATACGTACTACTATGACGGAAAAAAAACAAAAAAAAACAATAGGCTTTAAGAAGTACTCCCAACAAAATCTGTATCCCCCAAGGTTTTCTAAGGCTATGTGTACACGTTGTGGTTTTTGCTGCGGATCCGCAGCGTTTTTGACGCTGCGGATCCGCAGCAGTTTTCCATGCGGTGTACAGTACAATGCTAACCTATGGAAAACAAAAACCGCTGTGCACATGCTGCGGAAAAAAATGAGCGGAAACGCTGCGGTTTATTTTCCGCAGCATGTCAATTCTTTGTGCGGAATCCACAGCGGTTTAGCACCTGCTCCATATTAAAAAACCGCAGGTGTCTAAAACCGCAGTGGAAACCGCACAAAAAAAACGCGATAAATCTGCAGTACTTCTTGCACTACGGATTTAATCAAATCCGCTGCGGAAAATTCAGCAATGGAATCCGCAGCGTGTGCACATGGCCTTAGTGTGTATGTGATGTCGTGTAGGTGCATTAAAATACTTACAGGTCGCAGTCTTCCCTAGTTTCTCTGGTCCTCCTCTGGATCACAGCTGTGCCAGCTCACCCAGGGGCAGTTACCATTGTGCTACATCCTTCAGCGTAAGCCTATACAGCCTCAGAACAAACCTCCATGCACTTATATTACAAAAACTACATCTGGACCACAAACTCCTGTGTCACCCAGCTAGTCTGACTTGAAGTCACACGACAGAGCAGAGGAGCGGCGCCTCGCTGGAAACCAGGGTTGACTGCGATCGGTGAATATATTCATGGACCTGCACTACCTGCCATACAAACTTACAAAGGATTAGGGGGATATAACGGTTGCCAAGAGTGACTCTCTAATAAACGTAGATGTGACCAGAAGCTAATAATATAATCTACATGGTTTCCAACTATTACTATTAGACATACGTTGATTCAATGAGTTGCAACTAACCAGTTGCACCAGTTATATGCCCTGTATGCACGCTTGGTCACTTTCAATATGTGTGCCTTTAATAGGGAGAGTGTATGAACCGCTTACCGACATCCCTGACAGCAGCTTCTCCCCAGCACAAACAGCTCATCCACGCGGAACACCACAGCACGTGGTCCGACTTTTACTGTGCAAACGCCACAGATTTCACTCTTTTCTATTGATAAGGCTGAAATGTGATACAGAAATCGACATTGCGGATGTCTAATCCACAGCGCAGATCAATATTAGGAGCAGACTTTCTCTGCAGTGTGTGGATGAGAGTCCACAAAATCCTATCCCCGACACTGGTGCTGTAATACACAGCGGGTTTCTGCTCTCGTAACTTCACACACAACATATTTGCTATAGGATTTTTGCGGTGTAAAACACACAATAGTGCAGTTAGCGCCCAGGATACTATGTGCAAATAACGAGGGTCGATCGCCAACGTCACCCTCTGCACAGTAACGGCCGATGCTGCGAGTCTCAGATCCACTGCACTGTAATTACTCTGCAGCGCGAGGATCCAGTACGACGCCGTCACTGTAAAATGCAGCAGATCTGTCACCTGAACATTGCAGAAGTCAGATCCAATGCCAATATGTGCCCTGCTAACAATGGGGGGGGGGGGGGGGGGGGATCCTTTAATCTGATACATGGCCCCTAAGTCTTGTTCTGAGAAATAATATGAAGCCTTTAGATGCTGTGGTCCGATCCATTGGTACCACTGGTGTAATATTTGGGGTGGGAGCTGATAAGAGGTTTCCCACACCTTGGACAGGAGTTCCCTGAGTAACATAAGAAGAGCTTATAGTAACCGCACACAGCGGCGCCGTCCCAGCTACATCGGTGATGGTTCTCCCATCGCTCACGTGACACTGCCTTGTGGCCGCTGACCGGCTGCAGCCATTATTATTCCCTCAGTGACGTCCACGGTAAGGGAATACTGAGGAGCAGCAGCCGCTGATTGGTTGCAGCGATCACATGACACAACAATGTCATGTGACCCATACAGCACTGCTCTCACTGGAAAGGTGCTGCTGCAGAAGGTGAGTGTGACTCGTTTCATTTCCTAAGGGGTCCTGATTTGATAGCTCAGCAGTGGTCCTGTAGTAGACAGCTACGTTTCCACGATCAGTGTTTGCTGAGTTTCTGACGCTGTAGAATTTCTTGTTTTTTTGTCTGTTTGGTGTTTCATGCTTTAAATAAAGCTGGTTTGCTTTTGAAACATTCTAAGGCTGGAATCACCCCAGTGTATGGCATGGAATGCACAGTTATGGGATGTGATGTGCTAATGACCCTCGGCTCCAGGAGTCAGTGCTCCAAGAAAGTAATTCCTCCATGGCCTGACACGGCGTATATCGGCCTGCACTCGGGTGACATCTGAGCACAGTCCGAAGTGTCACTCGCACCCATAGACTTGTAGGAGTGCCTGTGAGCAGAGTGTCCCTGAAAATTGCTGCCATTGTTCTCTGATCCCAACTTGGCATAAGAAATCCTCAGTTCTGAGCTGCCCCATAGAGTAACACTGGGCCGCGCGATCCGACGTTCTATCGCTGAGCCTCGGCCCCGTTATACGGTCTTAGATGCAGATTACATGTGTTTAGGCCTCGGAAACGCACTAACAATGTGTGTGATTTTTACCTGCAGATTTTCCACATCTAATCCAAGTCCATGGGGAAATCCGCACAGAAAACAAGAGAAATGAACGTGCTGCGGATCAGAAAATGGCAGCACAGGCGAATTTACACAGCGTAATTAAGAAGCACAGCGAGCAGCAGATTACTATCAATCCCGTCCACTGCGCGTGATCTGTAAAACGCAGCAAAAATACACAGAGTCAAAAACGCAATAAAAGCTCATGGTGCGAATGTAGCCTAAATGTGTGACAGCAGCTGGCGGACAGGCCGGGTCACTGATAGTCTGTGTAAGAAGATAGCTGAGAACCACAACTCCCACAGCTACCTGCTGGCACTTGTAGTTCCACACGTTACATAACGCTATAACGACATCAGCCTTACCGGTGCGGGGCGCTCGTCTCTGCCCATATGCATGCTCTGCACTGCCCGGATCAGCAGCTCATGCTCCGGGGGTCCCCGCTCTCTCCCGGTGGCAGCGAAGCCCTCCAGCAGCTCCAGAACGCACACCACCTGCGGGACCACCCCGGACACCGACTCCGGGCCGTACTGCTCGGTCAGCTTCTGCAGCTCGGAGCCCAGGCTCTTCGCCATGCTGTACACATCGTCCAGGGACAGGTGCCCCGGGGCCCGCAGCCACACTCGCTCCGGAGCCTCCATCCCGCCGCCGTGTTCTGCCGCAGCTGTCAAAACAGCAACAAGGCGAACTGTGGTCCCGCCCACAAACAGCAGGCCGCCCACTGACTGGCCATGTACTGCCCCGCCCACAAACATGACGCCCACTGACTGAGCAATGTATTGCCCCGCCCACCGCATGACCTTCGCCTTGTCCCGCCAGTGCCCTCAGTGCGCGCTGGGCGTCTGGACACACTCGTGTATAGGTCCCGGGATACCGCCGTGCGCAGTCCGGTCCGCTACACTCACTGCTAGGCCCGGATACACTACATTGTTAGTGCTGGAAATGATTCAGATAAATGAGTGAAGGTATACAGAAATGGCAAATCTGCTCTATGCAGGCGCCTCACAGGCTATGTTCAAACTAGGCGGTTTTTAGCAGGTTTATGTTTTATGCAAATGTTCAGCAGCGTATTTTATGCTTTGCATGGTTTTTAGACATTGGAGCATGGCACTTCTTTCACTGGTTTTTTCCAGTGTTTTTTTTCACCCATTAAACGTAATTTGTGGTGAAACAATGCTGGAAATCCACACCAAAAAAATGCAGGTATCAGGTTTTTCAGCGTTTGTTGCGGCAGATAGAATAGTATATGCCCACCATGGCCGCTAAACAGTCTGATGTTCCTGAAGCCCCCTATACAGCCTTATGTGCCCACAGCCCCTATACAGTCTGATGTCCCCACAGCCCCCTATACAGTCTGATGTTCCCACAGCCCCTAAACAATCTGATGTGCCCACAGCCCCTATACAGCCTGATGTTCCCACAGCCCCCTATACAGTCTGATGTTCCCACAGCCTCTATACAGCCTGATGTTCCCACAGCCCCCATACAGTCTGATGTTCCCACAGCCCCTAAACAATCTGATGTGCCCACAGCCCCTATACAGTCTGATGTTCCCGCAGCCCCCTATACAGTCTGATGTTCCCACAGCCCCTATACAGTCTGATGTCCCCACAGCCCCTAAACAATCTGATGTGCCCACAGCCCCTATACAGTCTGATGTTCCCACAGCCCCTATACAGTCTGATGTTCCCACAGCCCCTATACAGTCTGATGTTCTCACAGCCCCTAAACAATCTGATGTTCCCATAGCCCCTAAACAGTCTGATGTTCCCACAGCCCCATATACAGTCTGATGTTCCCACAGCCCCATATACAGTCTGATGTTCCCACAGCCCCTATACAGCCTGATGTTCCCATAGCCCCCATACAATCTGATGTTCCCACAGCCCCCTATACAGTCTGATGTTCCCACAGCCCCAATACAGTCTGATGTTCCCACAGCCCCAATACAGTCTGATGTTCCCACAGACCCCTATACAGTCTGATGTTCCCACAGCCTCATATACAGTCTGATGTTCCCACAGCCCCATATACAGTCTGATGTTCCCACAGCCCCCATACAGTCTGATGTTCCCACAGCCCCCATACAGTCTGATGTTCCCACAGCCCCTATACAGTCTGATGTTCCCACAGCCCCTATACAGTCTGATGTTCCCACTGCCCCTATACAGTATGATGTTCCCACTGCCCCTATACAGTATGATGTTCCCACTGCCCCCATACAGTCTGATGTTCCCACAGCCCCTATACAGTCTGATGTTCCCACAGACCCTATACAGTCTGATGTTCCCACAGCCCCTATAGTCTGATGTTCCCACTGCCCCTATACAGTATGATGTTCCCACTGCCCCTATACAGTATGATGTTCCCACTGCCCCTATACAGTATGATGTTCCCACTGCCCCCATACAGTCTGATGTTCCCACAGCCCCTATACAGTCTGATGTTCCCACAGCCCCCATACAGTCTGATGTTCCCACAGCCCCCATACAGTGATGTTCCCACTGCCCCTATACAGTATGATGTTCCCACTGCCCCTATACAGTATGATGTTCCCACAGCCCCTATACAGTCTGATGTTCCCACTGCCCCTATACAGTCTGATGTTCCCACTGCCCCTATACAGTATGATGTTCCCACAGCCCCTATACAGTCTGATGTTCCCACTGCCCCTATACAGTATGATGTTCCCACTGCCCCCATACAGTCTGATGTTCCCACAGCCCCTATACAGTCTGATGTTCCCACAGCCCCCATACAGTCTGATGTTCCCACAGCCCCCAGTCTGATGTTCCCACAGCCCCCTATACAGTCTGATGTTCTCACAGCCCCTAAACAATCTGATGTTCCCACAGCCCCTAAACAGTATGATGTTCCCACTGCCCCTATACAGTCTGATGTTCCCATTGCCCCTAAACAATCTGATGTTCCCACAGCCCCATATAGTCTGATGTTCCCGCAGCCTCATATACAGTCTGATGTTCACACAGCCCCTAAACAATCTGATGTTCCCACAGCCCCATATACAGCCTGATGTTCCCGCAGCCCCATATACAGTCTGATGTTCTCACAGCCCCTAAACAATCTGATGTTCCCACAGCCCCTAAACAGTATGATTGCTACGGCTGCGACCACAAACGTGGCCGAGCCGACACCTCCACGTCGCCAGACCATGACGACGTGGGCGAGCGTCCCAAAAAGGAACGCAATGTGGACCCACTGGACCACAAAGAGTAACCTGGACCTACCCAGACTAGGAAAGGGCAGCGAGCAGGGGCTGTGGAAGCTGAGCATGTGAACAAGATGTCGATATGCAGAACTAGACTACACCGCACAACTTCAGGTATGAAGAAACAAAGTTTACTTAAATGACAGCACAGTACATAACAAAACATAATGATGTCAGGATCCCGATTCAACATGTCAAGGAAGGGTACACGACACAGACGTCAGACGATGGCAGGAGTCATCACGGGTTGATGCAGTCCAGGTTCATCTGGCACGGGCATACTAGGACGGCCTCTCTCTCAGGCCTCAGGCGTAGCACAGGCTCAGCAGGAGAACATCAGACACCGATCCCAGAAGGACGTCATCACTGGGTGAACCGCGGGACATCAGGATCACAGGCGGGACATCAGGATCACAGGCGGGACATCAGGATCACAGGCGGGACATCAGGATCACAGGCGGGACATCAGGATCACAGGCGGGACATCAGGATCACAGGCTTAGATGGACGTCTGACGATGGCAGGAGTCATCACGGGTTGATGCAGTCCAAAATCATCTGGCACGGGCATACTAGGACGGCCTATCTCTCAGGCCTCGGGCGTAGCACAGGCTCAGCAGGAGAACATCAGACACCGATCCCAGAAGGACGTCATCTCAGGGTGGACATCTGGACACAGGCAGGACATCTGGACACAGGCAGGACATCTGGGACACTGGCGTGGCAGCCCAGGGACCACACATGCGAGTGGCCATGCAGCAGAGCAAAGTCATCACAGCACATGTACAGCTACGCAGCGGTGGCAGGGAACTGAGCAGCATCCATACAGGTAACAGACAACAGTATCCCTGAACATTAGGGGGAGAGGAGCAAGGGTTAAAGCAGAGACATGCAAAAGTAACGCCGAAGAAACAAGGTATAAACCCAGCGGCGCTACAATGATGTTCCCACAGCCCCTATACAGTCTGATGTTCCCATAGCCCCTAAACAATCTGATGTTCCCACAGACCCATATACAGTCTGATGTTCCCGCAGCCCCATATACAGTCTGATGTTTCCGCAGCCCCCTATACAGTCTGATGTTCCCACAGCCCCTATACAATCTGATGTTCCCACAGCCCCCGATACAGTCTGATGTTCCCACAGCCTTATATACAGTCTGATGTTCCCGCAGCCCCATATACAGTCTGATGTTCCCACAGCCTTATATACAGTCTTAATGTTCCAACAGCCCCTATACAGTCCAATGTTCCCACAGCCCCATATACAGTTTTAATGTTCCCGCAGCCCCATATACAGTCGGATGTTCCCACAGACCCATATACAGTCTGATGTTCTCACAGCCCCTAAACAATCTGATGTTCCCACAGCCCCTAAACAGTATGATGTTCCCACAGCCCCCTATACAGTCGGATGTTCCCACAGCCCCCATACAATCTAATGTTCCCACAGCCCCCTATACAGTCTGATGTTCCCACAGCCCCCATACAATCTAATGTTCCCACAGCCCCCATACAGTCTGATGTTCCCACAGCCCCTATACAGTCTGATGTTCCCACAGCCCCTATACAGTCTGATGTTCCCACAGCCCCTATACAGTCTGATGTTCCCACAGCCCCCGATACAGTCTGATGTTCCCACAGCCTTATATACAGTCTGATGTTCCCGCAGCCCCATATACAGTCTGATGTTCCCACAGCCTTATATACAGTCTTAATGTTCCAACAGCCCCTATACAGTCCAATGTTCCCACAGCCCCATATACAGTTTTAATGTTCCCGCAGCCCCATATACAGTCGGATGTTCCCACAGACCCATATACAGTCTGATGTTCTCACAGCCCCTAAACAATCTGATGTTCCCACAGCCCCTAAACAGTATGATGTTCCCACAGCCCCCTATACAGTCGGATGTTCCCACAGCCCCCATACAATCTAATGTTCCCACAGCCCCCTATACAGTCTGATGTTCCCACAGCCCCCATACAATCTAATGTTCCCACAGCCCCCATACAGTCTGATGTTCCCACAGCCCCTATACAGTCTGATGTTCCCACAGCCCCTATACAGTCTGATGTTCCCACAGCCCCTATACAATCTGATGTTCCCACAGCCCCTATACAGTCTGATGTTCCCACAGCCTCATATACAGTCTGATGTTCCCACAGCCCCATATACAGTCTGATGTTCCCGCAGCCCCCTATACAGTCTGATGTTCCCACAGCCCCCATACAGTCTGATGTTCCCACAGCCACCATACAGTCTGATGTTCCCACAGCCCCTATACTGTCTGATGTTCCCACAGCCCCCGATACAGTGTGATGTTCCCACAGCCCCATATATAGTCTGATGTTCCCGCAGCCTCATATACAGTCTGATGTTCACACAGCCCCTAAACAATCTGATGTTCCCACAGACCCATATACAGTCTGATGTTGCCGCAGCCCCATATACAGTCTGATGTTCTCACAGCCCCTAAACAATCTGATGTTCCCACAGCCCCCTATACAGTCTGATGTTCCCACAGCCCCTATACAGTCTGATGTTCCCACAGCCCCCGATACAGTGTGATGTTCCCACAGCCCCATATACAGTCTGATGTTCCCACAGCCCCATATACAGTATGATGTTCCTACAGCCCCTATACAGTCCGATGTTCCCAGAGCCCCATATACAGTCTGATGATCCCGCAGCCCCATATACAGTCTGATGTTCCCACAGCCTTACAGTTAGGTCCATATATATTTGGACAGAGACAACATTATTCTAATTTTGGTTCTAGACATTACCACAATAAATTTTAAACAAAACGATTCAGATGCAGTTGAAGTTCAGACTTTCAGCTTTCATTTGAGGGTATCCACATTAAAATTGGATGAAGGGTTTAGGAGTTTCAGCTCCTTAATATGTGCCACCCTGTTTTTAAAGGGACCAAAAGTAATTGGACAGATTAAATAATTGTAAATAAAATGTTCAATGTATACAAAAACCACACCAGCGCTAACCTGGAAAGGAGAAGGAAACCCCCTCAGCAGCTGGAATCGAGACAGGAGGTGCCGGAACACTGTCGTAGGGATGATACAAGCTGAAAAGATGATTCGAAAACGCGCTTGAGGAGGTGAAAGAGCCTGTAAAGGTAAGTATGGGATAGGACATACAAAACGAAGCATGCACAAACTGCCCTGTAGGTGTGGGGATATCCAAAGTGGTCTCAAGAGATTGATTCCCTCTATGTGATTCCAAGGGTCTGAAAGGGATGGTGTTACGAGTGGAAACTGGAGTATACTGTGTGGAATTGGACTCTGCATATACAGAAAATGCCAAGGAGAGGTCCGAGTCGTGTTGTTTAGGTGTAAGAACGTACTCGTCCAAAATGAATAACTCATCAGAAATGGATTGATTATGGGGGCTTAGAGAGTCCCCAGGACTGCGTGGAATAGGGTGACTCATATGGGGTTCTATAGGTATATTATCCCTTTGAAATTTCCTCATTTTCTTACTAAGAATGTCCTTCTCTTTCTCTTTGAGACGGTACAATATATTATCAGCTAGATCTTGCGTTTCTTTAGTAAGTGGACACGTATGGAGTTGTTCGAATGTCTGTTCGATAAGGCGGCTTGTTTTGGATACATTAGCCGACCGTTTCTCTATAATAAACTGCAGTGTTTTGAGTGAAAAAGAGTGGAACATGTCATCCCACTCTTGCTGTATACTAGGATCTCCAAAGTCCCCCGCTAATGTTTTATATATAGTGAGCCCTTTTGGAACCGTGTGGGCTTGGGCGTACTTTTCCAGGGAGGCCACTTCCCACATGTCCCTCATCTCTGTAAAGAGGAGTTTCTCCAGAGATTTCAATAAATCTCTGGTTAGGGTAGGGCCAGAAGGGGACAGACCTTGGAATGAAAACTTATCTTTAATAAATGTGAGCCTATGATCCCTATCCATCCACAGAGTATGGATGGCCATGGTGGAGCTGCTGAAGTGTGGAGGCACCTGAGACTGTGTAAAATGTATACAAAAACCACACCAGCGCTAACCTGGAAAGGAGAAGGAAACCCCCACAGCAGCTGGAATCGAGACAGGAGGTGCCGGAACACTGTCGTAGGGATGATACAAGCTGAAAAGATGATTCGAAAACGCGCTTGAGGAGGTGAAAGAGCCTGTAAAGGTAAGTATGGGATAGGACATACAAAACGGAGCATGCACAAACTGCCCTGTAGGTGTGTGACAGTGGGCACGAAGCACAAGATGATAGGAGGAGAAATCAGCGTCTACGTGGTGCCCCAACCTTTACACGTCAAAAGCTGGTCACCTACGGAACGCTGCACTGAACCCCAGATGGTGCTGCAGATGAGCTGTGAATCTACCTGACAGGTATATCGGTGTGGGACTCACCGGTTGGGTGAAGCGATCGTGGCCGAAAGCTGGAGAGTCCGCAGCGGCAGGAGAAAGATGGGCGTCGGCGGAGAGCAGGTGATGAGGTGCTACGCAGAGCCAGAGAGACCCCGGCCGGTGGCGCCTCTGGATGCGTGCAAGAAGAAACGGGAAAAAAAGGGCCGACAGGACTGACTGGCGTGTGACGTCACAAAATTAGCTACGGAGCGGTGCTGGGGCCAAAAAGCATACCAACGCGTTTCAGAGGAACAACGTCCTCCTTCATCAGGGTTGCCGGTCCCTGTTGCTCCCCGCTATTAAAGCCAATCATCCTGTCAATCACCATTTACCAACCCGCCCATCCCCTGGGTGTGTAAAGATGGTGTGGAACACAACATGGTATCAATGAGATCAGGAATAATTATATGTATGCCACAAATAAAGCATATTGCCTCTGGAGTATAGATTAAATGTCAGAAAGAAACATGTAATATGGATAAATACAATCGTATTGTCATTTATGCAATAAAATAAGATAAAAATGAGTACAATGCCTGAATATATGTATCCAATAAAATCAAACTTTAATGAAAAATACAATAAAATCTAGGATAGGAGACAAAACTACAAATAAACTGCTCTAAAAACAAGACAGTGGCAGCTGGTGGTATATAAGGAAAATAGCGCTTGCGGTGTAATCTCGCTTATATAGTTATGTGTGTAAAAAATCTATGTACAGGGCTATGTAAGAAGCCTAAGTAAAATACCAAACAAACCAAAAAAGCTGCCATAGCCATACAATAAAAGGAAATAAGTGTAAAAATATGGAGGACAAATGAAAAATATATATATATGTGACAATATATACACATAAAAAATATATACATAAAAAATATATACCTATATAAAATATGTATACATAAAAAACTATGTATACAAAACTCTTGTATAGAGATTACACAGTGAAATGTTTATTTCTAGTACTTGGTTGAAAACCCTCTGTTGGCAATGACTGCCTGAAGTCTTGAACTCATGGACATCACCAGACGCTGTGTTTCCTCCTTTTTGATGCTCTGCCAGGCCTTTACTGCGGTGGTTTTCAGTTGCTGTTTGTTTGTGGGCCTTTCTGTCTGAAGTTTAGTCTTTAACAAGTGAAATGCATGCTCAATTTGGTTGAGATCAGGTGACTGACTTGGCCATTCAAGAATATTCCACTTTGCTTTAATAAACTCCTGGGTTGCTTTGGCTTTATGTTTTGGGTCATTGTCCATCTGTAGTATGAAACGACAACCAATCAGTTTGGCTGCATTTGGCTGGATCTGAGCACACAGTATGGCTCTGAATACCTCAGAATTCATTCGGCTGCTTCTGTCCTGTGTCACATCATCAATAAACACTAGTGACCCAGTGCCACTGGCAGCCATGCATGCCCAAGCCACCACACTGCCTCCGCCGTGTTTTACAGATGATGTGGTATGCTTTGGATCATGAGCTGTACCACGCCTTCGCCATACTTTTCTCTTTCCATCATTCTGGTAGAGGTTGATCTTGGTTTCATCTGTCCAAAGAATGTTCTTCCAGAACTGTGCTGGCTTTTTTAGATGTTTTTTAGCAAAGTCCAGTCTAGCCTTTTTATTCTTGATGCTTATGAGTGGCTTGCACCGTGCAGTGAACCCTCTGTATTTACTTTCATGCAGTCTTCTCTTTATGGTAGATTTGGATATTGATACGCCGACCTCCTGGAGAGTGTTGGTCACTTGGTTGGCTGTTGTGAAGGGGTTTCTCTTCACCATGGAGATTATTCTGCGATCATCCACCGCTGTTGTCTTCCGTGGGCACCCAGGTCTTTTTGCATTGATGAGTTCACCAGTGCTTTCTTTCTTTCTCAGGATGTACCAAACTGTAGATTTTGCCACTCCTAATATTGTAGCAATTTCTCGGATGGGTTTTTTCTGTTTTCGCAGCTTAAGGATGGCTTGTTTCACCTGCATGGAGAGCTCCTTTGACCGCATGTTTACTTCACAGCAAAACCTTCCAAATGCAAGCACCAGACCTCAAATCAACTCCAGGCCTTTTATCTGCTTAATTCAAAATGACATAATGAAGGGATTGCCCACAACTGTCCATGAAATAGCCTTGGAGTCAATTGTCCAATTACTTTTGGTCCCTTTAAAAACAGGGTGGCACATGTTAAGGAGCGGAAGCTCCTAAACCCTTCATCCAATTTTAATGTGGATACCCTCAAATGAAAGCTGAAAGTCTGAACTTCAACTGCATCTGAATTGTTTTGTTTAAAATTCATTGTGGTAATGTCTATAACCAAAATTAGAACAATGTTGTCTCTGTCCAAATATATATGGACCTAACTGTATATACAGTCTGATGTTCCAACAGCCCCTATACAGTCCGATGTTCCCACAGCCCCATATACAGTATGATGTTCCCACAGCCTTATATACAGTCTGATGTTCCCGCAGCCCTATATACAGTCTGATGTTCCCACAGCCTTATATACAGTCTGATGTTCCCGCAGCCCCATATACAGTCTGATGTTCCCACAGCCTTATATACAGTCTTAATGTTCCCACAGCCCCTATACAGTCTGATGTTCCCACAGCCCCATATAAAGTCTTAATGTTCCCGCAGCCCCTAAACAATCTGATGTTCCCACAGCCCCTAAACAGTATGATGTTCCCACAGCCCCATATACAGTCTTAATGTTCCCGCAGCCCCATATACAGTCTGATGTTCCCACAGCCCCATATACAGTCTTAATGTTCCCGCAGCCCCATATACAGTCTGATGTTCCCACAGCCTCATATACAGTCTGATGTTCCCACAGCCCCATATACAGTCTGATGTTCCCGCAGCCCCCTATACAGTCTGATGTTCCCACAGCCCCCATACAGTCTGATGTTCCCACAGCCACCATACAGTCTGATGTTCCCACAGCCCCTATACTGTCTGATGTTCCCACAGCCCCCTATACAGTCTGATGTTCTCACGGCCCCTAAACAATCTGATGTTCCCACAGCCCCTATACAGTCTGATGTTCCCACAGCTCCTATACAGTCTGATGTTCCCACAGCCCCTATACAGTCTGATGTTCCCACAGCCTCATATACAGTCTGATGTTCCCACAGCCCCATATACACTGATGTTCCCGCAGCCCCCTATACAGTCTGATGTTCCCACAGCCCCCATACAGTCTGATGTTCCCACAGCCACCATACAGTCTGATGTTCCCACAGCCCCTATACTGTCTGATGTTCCCACAGCTCCCTATACAGTCTGATGTTCTCACAGCCCCTAAACAATCTGATGTTCCCACAGCCCCCATACAGTCTGTTCCCACAGCCACCATACAGTCTGATGTTCCCACAGCCCCTATACTGTCTGATGTTCCCACAGCCCCCTATACAGTCTGATGTTCTCACAGCCCCTAAACAATCTGATGTTCCCACAGCCCCATATAGTCTGATGTTCCCACAGCCCCATATAGTCTGATGTTCCCGCAGCCTCATATACAGTCTGATGTTCACACAGCCCCTAAACAATCTGATGTTCCCACAGCCCCTAAACAGTATGATGTTCCCACAGCCCCATATACAGTCTTAATGTTCCCGCAGCCCCATATACAGTCTGATGTTCCCACAGCCCCATATACAGTCTTAATGTTCCCGCAGCCCCATATACAGTCTGATGTTCCCACAGCCTCATATACAGTCTGATGTTCCCACAGCCCCATATACAGTCTGATGTTCCCGCAGCCCCCTATACAGTCTGATGTTCCCACAGCCCCCATACAGTCTGATGTTCCCACAGCCACCATACAGTCTGATGTTCCCACAGCCCCTATACTGTCTGATGTTCCCACAGCCCCCTATACAGTCTGATGTTCTCACGGCCCCTAAACAATCTGATGTTCCCACAGCCCCTATACAGTCTGATGTTCCCACAGCCCCTATACAGTCTGATGTTCCCACAGCCTCATATACAGTCTGATGTTCCCACAGCCCCATATACACTGATGTTCCCGCAGCCCCTATACAGTCTGATGTTCCCACAGCCCCCATACAGTCTGATGTTCCCACAGCCACCATACAGTCTGATGTTCCCACAGCCCCTATACTGTCTGATGTTCCCACAGCTCCCTATACAGTCTGATGTTCTCACAGCCCCTAAACAATCTGATGTTCCCACAGCCCCCATACAGTCTGTTCCCACAGCCACCATACAGTCTGATGTTCCCACAGCCCCTATACTGTCTGATGTTCCCACAGCCCCCTATACAGTCTGATGTTCTCACAGCCCCTAAACAATCTGATGTTCCCACAGCCCCATATAGTCTGATGTTCCCACAGCCCCATATAGTCTGATGTTCCCGCAGCCTCATATACAGTCTGATGTTCACACAGCCCCTAAACAATCTGATGTTCCCACAGACCCATATACAGTCTGATGTTCCCGCAGTCCCATAGACAGTCTGATGTTCTCACAGCCCCTAAACAGTCTGATGTTCCCACAGCACCATATACAGTCTGATGTTCCCACAGCCCCTATACAGTCTGATGTTCCCGCAGCCCCATATGCAGTATGATGTTCCTACAGCCCCTATACAGTCCGATGTTCCCACAGCCCCATATACAGTCTTAATGTTCCCGCAGCCCCATATACAGTCTGATGTTCCCACAGCCCCTATCAGTATGATGTTCCCACAGCCCCATATACAGTCTGATGTTCCCACAGCCTCTATACAGTCTGATGTTCCCACAGCCCCATATACAGTATGATGTTCCTACAGCCCCTATACAGTCCGATGTTCCCACAGCCCCATATACAGTCTGATGATCCCGCAGCCCCATATACAGTCTGATGTTCCCACAGCCTTATATACAGTCTGATGTTCCAACAGCCCCTATACAGTCCAATGTTCCCACAGCCCCATATACAGTCTTAATGTTCCCGCAGCCCCATATACAGTCTGATGTTCCCACAGCCCCTATCAGTATGATGTTCCCACAGCCCCATATACAGTCTGATGTTCCCACAGCCCCTATACAGTCTGATGTTCCCACAGCCCCATATACAGTATGATGTTCCTACAGCCCCTATACAGTCCGATGTTCCCACAGCCCCATATACAGTCTGATGATCCCGCAGCCCCATATACAGTCTGATGTTCCCACAGCCTTATATACAGTCTGATGTTCCAACAGCCCCTATACAGTCCAATGTTCCCACAGCCCCATATACAGTCTTAATGTTCCCACAGACCCATATACAGTCTGATGTTCTCACAGCCCCTAAACAATCTGATGTTCCCACAGCCCCTAAACAGTATGATGTTCCCACAGCCCCATATACAGTCTGATGTTCCCGCAGCCCCTATACAGTCTGTTCCCGCAGCCCCATATACAGTCTGATGTTCCCGCAGCCCCATATAGTCTTATGTTTCCGCAGCACCCTATACAGTCTGATGTTCCCACAGCCCCTATACAGTCTGATGTTCCCACAGCCCCCGATACAGTGTGATGTTCCCACAGCCCCATATACAGTCTGATGTTCCCACAGCCCCATATAGTCTGATGTCCCCGCAGCCTCATATACAGTCTGATGTTCACACAGCCCCTAAACAATCTGATGTTCCCACAGACCCACATACAGTCTGATGTTCCCGCAGCCTCATATACAGTCTGATGTTCCCACAGCCCCTAAACAATCTGATGTTCCCACAGCCCTCTATACAGTCTGATGTTCCCACAGACCCCTATACAGTCTGATGTTCCTCCTATATAGTAGGTTGTTGTCACAACCCCAGTATAATGTCCTTAATAGCCCCCTATACAGTATGATGTCTCCATAGCCCCCAGTATAATGTGCCCGTTTTCAGTATAATGTCCCCCACAGCCCATCTATACAATATAATGTCTTCACAGCCCAGGTATAATGTCCCCCACAGCCCATCTATACAATATAATGTCCCCACAGCCCATCTATACAATATAATGTCCTCACAGCCCCCCCATATAATATGATGTCCGCACAGCCCAGGTATAATGTAGCTCACAGCCCCCATATAATGTGCTATCCTCACAGCCCAAGTATGATGTCCCCCATAGCCCTCTATACAGTATGATGTCCCATTGTCTATAGTATAATGTCCCCCACAGCCCATATATACAATATAATGAACCTCACAGCCCCCCATATAATGTGATGTCCTCTCAGCCCAGGTATAATGTCTCAACAGTCCCCATTCACTGGGAAAATAATATAACAAAAAATGAAAAGCTTATACTGCTGTAATCCAGGCTCCCCGTCCACCGTCTCCTCTTGTATCTTGATTAGCGGTGGTCGCTGGATGGTGCAATGCAGTGATGCCATCTCGCTGCCCGATATCCCCTATGTGGTGCCGTCCTCAGACACGGTGTAGGCCTGAAGTAGCCGGTGTCTTGCTGGAATTACCGTCAGAGCAGGGAGCTGATTAGAGCTCCTCTCTTATCCCGGTGCTCACATCAAATGTTATCGCATCTTAAAGATGCACCAGAACTGAATGGAAACAGCTTCAAATCGTGGGCTCTATCGCTACTTCTTGCTGCTTTGCTTGTGACACACTTTTCCAGGTGGTAATCTCTGTGAACTGTTATATAAAGGGAACGCGGTCACTTTTCTCCCTTAATAAACTTGACTTTCTTCTGTATTTGGAAGTAGATGAAAATGGAAATGCATCTTAAAGGGAACCTGTCACCTGAATTTGGCGGGACCGGTTTTGGGTCATATGGGCGGGGTTTTCGGGTGTTTGATTCACCCTTTCCTTACCCGCTGGCTGCATGCTGGCCGCAATATTGGCTTGCGCAGGCGTGTACTCCAGAGGACAGAGAATGAACTTCAATCCAATATTGCGGCCAGCATGCAGCCAGCGGGTAAGGAAAGGGTGAATCAAACACCCGAAATGTTGGCATATGCAACAGATTAGGACTTATTATAAGTGAAAGGAGGACTTTATACTAACCAGACAGCAGATGGCGATAGTGTGTAAAGTTATATACTTGCTGTAAAGTGGGGAGGGAAACTCTCAATTGTTGGTTGTTTTTCTTACTTCCTGATTATTCCTTCTTCTTCATGAATGTATATGCCTCAGTGCACGGATTGTGTGACACTGAATTGTATCTCATGTTTATCCAGTATGAAGTAAATACTGTTTACTCAAGATATCTTGCTGATTGAAGCTCTCCTAACTACAGCGGTGACTGCAAGAAGACGCACTCTGCAACAGGTTATGGGCCCAGGCACCCCAGACACTACAGGTCTGCACTACAAGCCCAGGCAGCAGGATCCTGGTTTATTCAGATAAAGGAGCACACAGATAAGCTCTGTAAACAGAAGGAAATAAATCCAGATACAAAGTGACAGAGGAATTCATCATCCCAGGAGCTGGACATACAGGAGAATATCTTCAGAACAACTCTCTAAACAAGTAAGACTATATAAAGATGATGAGTAACACAGAACTGAAATTTACAGTAGATAAACTGAATAGTGAAAATTATCAGTTATGGAAATTCAAAGTAGAGATGTTGTTATCTAAGGATGATCTATGGGAAGTAATTGTTACAGCAAGACCAGATCAAGATAATCAGACATGGGATAATAAGAATAGACAAGCTAAAGCCACCATTAGCTTATTAGTGGATTATGCTCAATTAATACATATAAGAAATGAAGAAACAGCTAAGGGAATGTGGGAAGCATTAAGAAAACTGTATGAAAGACCTAGCTTGAATCACAAGTTATTTTTATTAAGAAAGCTTTACAGTATGAGATTGAGTGCAAATGACGATATGCAGAAACACATATTCTCAATGATGGAAGTGATATCACAGCTAAGATCTATTGGTGAAGATGTTAAAGAAAGTCATGTAGCAGCTATATTGTTATGCAGTTTACCAGATTCGTATACAGCCTTGATAAATGCCCTTGAGACGAGACCAGAAACTGACATTACATTAGATTTTGTGAAAACAAGACTAATAGATGAATATCAGAGAAGAAAAGAACAAAGAAATGATTCTTCTACTGAAAAGGACAGTGAAAACGCTCTTAAAGCTACAGAATTCAAAAAACCCTATAATAAAGAGACAAGAGAATGCTTCAGATGTAAGAAAAAAGGTCATTTAAAGAAAGACAGTACCATATGGAAAGCAGAACAAAAATTACAACATAAACAGCATACACAGAAAGTAAAAAACACAATTTCCGATTCATGTGAGAATAATTGGAATGGCACATTTAAAGTAACAGACAAGAAATCATCACTTGGTTGGTTTATTGATTCAGGAGCAACGAGTCATATGACAAGTGACAAGAATTTCTTTACTGATCTTGATTTAGATAAGAAAGAAGCCATTTATCTTGCAGATGGAAGCAAAATAACCGCAGAAGGTATCGGACAAGGTATGCTAAATTGTTCAAACAAGTTCGGGCAAGATTCAAAGATACTTGTACAAGATGTGTTGTATGTTCCAAAATTGGAAGGCGGATTATTATCTGTGAAACGTTTAACAGCAAAAGGACTTACAGTGAAATTCAAAGACAATGAGTGTGCAATTATTGCAGGAAACAAGGTGATAACCAAAGTCAAGGCAGATGAACAATTATATCATTTTGACACACCAAAGGAACAGATGAAGGTATGTACACATGATCACAAAAACTGTATTCACATGTGGCATAGACGTCTAGGACGTAGACACCCTGACAATATAAGGGAACTACAGAGAAAAGAATTGACAAAAGATTTAAAGATATCAGATTGCTCAATTACCATAAGATGTGAATGTTGTATAAAATCCAAAGCCACAAGGATATCTATTCCAAAAGAAAGTGAGATGAAAAGCAAAAGACCACTTGATTTGGTGCATACTGACGTATGTGGACCCATGAAAGTGACCACATCAGGAGGCAATAGATACATGTTGACTTTTATAGATGATTACTCAAGATACACAGTCACATACTTAATTAAAAATAAAAGTGAAGTTTTTGATAAACTTGTAGACTACGTAACAAGATCAAGTAACAAATTTCAAAGGAAGCCAATTGTCATCAGAAGTGATAATGGAGGTGAATTTACAGGTCACAGAATAGACTACTTACGACAAAATAAAATAGAACACCAGAAAACGGTTCCATACACACCTGAACAAAATGGAGTAGCAGAAAGAAAAAACAGAACTCTAACAGAAATGATAAGATGTATGCTGACAGATTCCAAACTACCAGAGAAATATTGGGGTGAGGCAGCAATGACAGCTACATATCTACAGAACCGACGTTTTTCCAGAAAACTGACGAAAAACTCCATATGAACTGTGGCAAGGTATGAAACCAAGTGTCAATCATTTAAAAGTTTTTGGATGTAAAGTTTTTATATTCATTCCAACAGAAAAACGTTCCAAACTTCAAAACAGATCCATGGAAGGAATATTTGTTGGATATAGTGAAAATTGCAAAGGATACAGAATCCTAGATCCTAAAACAGACAGAGTTACGGTGAGTAACAGTGTGACATTCATTGAAGATTTGAATGAAGACATTATGATTTCAGTTGAAACAAAAATTGAGAAAACCAATAGTGACACAACTGAAGAAATATCTGATGAGAAAGAAGCAGAAATTAATGAAGAACAAAATACTGAAAGTGAAGAATCACCACTACAAACAGACACAGAACCAAGACGTTCAATGAGAGAGAACAAAGGAAAACCACCAAAACGTCTCTCATACAAGACAAGCGCAAGAAAAATCTATGAGCCTACTTCTTGGGAAGACATATCTAACCTTCCTGTAGAAGAAGCTAATAAATGGATAGAAGCAACAGAAACAGAAATTAAATCCATGCAAGATTCAAATACATGGACACTAACAGATTTACCAGAAGGAAGAAAAACCATAGGATGTAAATGGATTTTTAAAGTTAAATACCAAACAGATGGAACAGCTGAAAGATACCGAGCAAGACTCGTAGCTAAAGGGTATTCTCAAAAATATGGAAAAGACTATGATGAGACATTTGCTCTAGTTGTCAAACACACTACAATAAGAACTTTACTTACAGTTGCAGCAATGAAACAGATGCAACTGAGACATCTGGATGTAAAAACAGCTTTTCTGAACGGAGATTTAACAGAAGACATTTATATGGAACAACCTCCAGGATTCAAAGATGAAAGAAATCCAAACAAAGTTTGTAAACTACAGAAAAGCATATATGGTTTAAAGCAAGCAGCTAAAGCGTGGAATGACAAAATCACGGAAGTACTTACAAATGAAAAATTTCAAAGAAGCAAAGCTGATCCATGCTTATACACAAAAAGGCTGATTAATAGATGGATTTATATACTCATATATGTAGACGACATTTTGATTTGTTTTGAACAAGAAAGGGATAATGAAAACATTCTAAAAATCCTGAAGCAACATTTCGAAATCAAAGACTTGGGAAATGTAAAACGATATCTAGGAATATAGGTAGAAAGAGAAGAAGACGGAAGTTTCCTACTGAATCAAAATCACATGATTCAAGACATAACAGTTAAAATTTGGATTAAAGGATGCAAAAACAGTAAAGTCTCCAATGGAAACTAATTATCTCAAAGAGATGAACAGTGAAAAAAATATGCTACCAAATAATGAAGAATACAGAACAGCAATAGAAAAACTACTGTATCTAGCGACCGTTACAAGACCAGACATCACAGCAGCAGTAGGAATCCTGAGTAGAAAGGTATCAAAACCAAATAAAGCTGATTGGAATGCTGTGAAGAGAGTAATGCGTTATTTGAAAGGAACTAGCAATGTTAAGCTGAAATTACCCACAAGTGATGATTGCATTTTAACAGGATATGTTGATGCAGATTGGGCTGGAGATCCAACTGACAGAAGATCTACCAGTGGACATATTTTTTTCCTCTCAGGTGGACCAATAAGTTGGACAAGTAAGAAACAGTCAATTGTGACACTATCTTCAATAGAAGCAGAATATGGTGTTGCCGCAGCACATGCGAGTCAAGAAGTACTGTGGTTAAGACAATTGTTGACAGAATTAGGACAACCACAGTTGGCACCAACAAAACTGAAAGAGGACAATCAATGATGTCTTGTTCTTGCTCAGATGGAAAGGGTCAATCCAAGAACCAAGCATATTGATGTGAAATATAATTTCTTGAGAGATCATCAGGAACAAGGAGTCTTGAAGTTAGAGTACTGTCCTACTGAAGAAATGACAGCAGACATCTTTACGAAGGCGTTGAATGCTGATAAACATCAGAGACTAATAAAAAAGTTGGGTTTGATTGAATAAGTCCTTACTGTTGAGAAAGGGTGTTGGCATATGCAACAGATTAGGACTTATTATAAGTGAAAGGAGGACTTTATACTAACCAGACAGCAGATGGCGATAGTGTGTAAAGTTATATACTTGCTGTAAAGTGGGGAGGGAAACTCTCAATTGTTGGTTGTTTTTCTTACTTCCTGATTATTCCTTCTTCTTCATGAATGTATATGCCTCAGTGCACGGATTGTGTGACACTGAATTGTATCTCATGTTTATCCAGTATGAAGTAAATACTGTTTACTCAAGATATCTTGCTGATTGAAGCTCTCCTAACTACAGCGGTGACTGCAAGAAGACGCACTCTGCAACACGAAAACCCTGCCCATATGACCCATAACCGGTCCCGCCAAATTCAGGTGACAGGTTCCCTTTAAAGATGCAAATACAATATTGAGTGAAGGGAGGGAAGGCCGATCAGGGCGCAGGCTGTGAGCTGCATTAGTAACTCACTGACACTGCACACCTGTGTGTCTGTGCCCCGGCTGTTAGTGTGCTGAATGCCTGCGGCTGGAGGAAAGTGCTGCGCTGTCGCAGGCACAGTATTGTCAGGGTTTTGTTTTAACTGTGCCCCCATCAGGGAGGGAAGAGTTAGTACCCTGCCTACCCTTTGGGCTGACTGTCATGAATCCCCAATGGCTAGGGATAGCACAGGACAAGCAAAGTACAAATAAATAACGGACGAGCTCTAGGGTGATGGAACCTGGGCTGACCGCTGCCCTACGCCTGACAAACGCAACTAGAGATAGCCAGGGAGCGTGCCTACGTTGGTTCTAGACGCCACGCACCAGCCTAAGAGCTAACTAGTACTGCAGAGAAAATAAGACCTCACTTGCCTCCAGAGGAATGAACCCCAAAAGATATAGTTGCCCCCTCACATGTATTGACGGTGAAATGAGAGGAAGGCACACACATAGAGATGATATATATAGCTTTAGCAAATTGAGGCCCGCTGTAAACTAGAAAGCAGAAAGATACAAAAGGGGACTGAGCGGTCAGCAAAAAACCCTAATCAAAAAAAACCATCCTGAGATTACAAGAACCCATGTGCCAACTCATGGCACATGGGGAGAACCTCAGTCCACTAGAGCTACCAGCTAGCATAGAGACATAATAAGCAAGCTGGACAAAAAAACCAAACAACTGAAAATCAGCACTTAGCTTATCCTGAAAGATCTGGGAGCAGGTAGGCAGGAACCAAACAGAGCACATCTGAATACATTGATAGCCGGCAAGGGAATGACAGAAAGGCCAGGTAAAATAGGAAACACCCAGCCTCTGATGGACAGGTGGAAACCAAAGGCCGCAACCCACCAAAGTCACCCAGTACCAGCAGTAACCACCAGAGGGAGCCCACAAACAGAATCCACAACAGTACCCCCCCCCTTGAGGAGGGGTCACCGAACCCTCACGAGAACCCCCAGGGCGATCAGGGTGAGCTCTATGGAAGGCGCGGACCAAATCAGTCGCATGAACATCGGAGGCGACCACCCAAGAATTATCCTCCTGACCATAACCCTTCCACTTAACTAAATACTGGAGTTTGCGTCTGGAAACACGAGAATCCAAGATCTTCTCAACAACATACTCCAATTCTCCCTCCACCAGCACCGGAGCAGGAGGCTCAACCGAAGGAACAACGGGCACCTCATACCTCCGCAACAACGACCGATGGAACACATTATGAATAGCAAACGATGCTGGGAGATCCAAACGAAAAGATACAGGGTTAAGAATCTCCGAGATCCTATAAGGACCGATGAACCGAGGCTTGAACTTAGGAGAAGAGACCTTCATAGGGACAAAACGAGAAGACAACCACACCAAATCCCCAACAAGAAGTCGGGGACCCACGCGGCGACGGCGATTAGCAAACTGCGGAGTCTTCTCCTGAGATAACTTCAAATTGTCCACCACCTGATTCCAAATCTGATGTAGCCTGTCCACCACCACGTCCACTCCAGGACAATCCGAAGACTCCACCTGACCAGAGGAAAAACGAGGATGAAACCCCGAATTACAAAAAAAAGGAGAGACCAACGTGGCAGAACTAGCCCGATTATTAAGAGCAAATTCGGCCAGTGGCAAAAAAGCAACCCAGTCGTCTTGATCAGCAGAAACAAAACACCTCAAATAAGTTTCCAAGGTCTGATTAGTTCGCTCCATCTGGCCATTCGTCTGAGGATGGAATGCAGACGAGAAAGACAAATCAATGCCCATCTTGGCACAAAACGTCCGCCAAAATCTAGACACAAACTGGGATCCCCTGTCAGAAACGATATTCTCCGGAATCCCATGCAAACGAACCACGTTCTGAAAAAATAAAGGGACCAACTCAGAGGAGGAGGGCAACTTAGGCAAGGGCACCAAATGAACCATCTTGGAAAAGCGGTCACACACAACCCAGATAACGGACATTTTCTGTGAAACCGGGAGATCAGAAATAAAATCCAAGGAAATGTGCGTCCAAGGCCTCTTCGGAATGGGCAAAGATAACAACAACCCACTGGCCCGAGAACAGCAAGGCTTAGCTCGAGCACACACTTCACAAGACTGCACAAAGGTACGCACATCCCTAGACAAGGAAGGCCACCAAAAAGACCTGGCCACCAAGTCTCTAGTACCAAATATTCCAGGATGACCAGCCAAGACAGAAGAATGGACCTCGGAGATGACTCTACTGGTCCAATCATCCGGGACAAACAGTCTTTCTGGGGGACAACGATCCGGTTTATCCACCTGAAACTCCTGCAATGCACGTCGCAAGTCTGGGGATACGGCGGACAATATTACCCCATCCCTAAGGATACCAGTAGGCCCAGAGTCTCCAGGAGAGTCAGGCACAAAACTCCTGGAAAGAGCATCTGCCTTCACATTCTTTGAACCTGGCAGGTATGAAACCACGAAATTGAAACGAGAAAAAAACAACGACCAACGAGCCTGTCTAGGATTCAAACGCCTGGCAGACTCAAGGTAAATGAGATTCTTGTGATCAGTCAAGACCACCACACGATGTTTAGCACCCTCAAGCCAATGACGCCACTCCTCAAATGCCCACTTCATGGCCAAAAGCTCCCGATTACCCACATCATAATTGCGCTCGGCGGGCGAGAATTTTCTAGAGAAGAATGCACATGGCTTCATCACCGAGCCATTAGAACTTCTCTGTGACAAAACCGCCCCCGCTCCAATCTCGGAAGCATCAACCTCAACCTGAAAAGGAAGTGAAACATCTGGTTGACACAACACAGGAGCAGAAGAAAACCGGCGCTTAAGTTCCTGAAAGGCCTCCACAGCCGCAGGAGACCAATCAGCAACATCAGCACCCTTTTTAGTCAAATCAGTCAAAGGTTTAACAATACTGGAAAAATTAGCAATGAACCGACGATAAAAATTAGCAAACCCCAAGAACTTCTGAAGGCTCTTAACAGATGTAGGTTGTGTCCAGTCACAAATAGCCTGAACCTTGACGGGATCCATCTCAATAGTAGAAGGAGAAAAAATGTACCCCAAAAAAGAAATCTTCTGGACTCCGAAGAGACACTTTGAGCCCTTCACAAACAGAGAATTGGCCCGCAGAACCTGAAACACCTTCCTGACCTGTAGAACATGAGACTCCCAGTCATCAGAAAACACCAAAATATCATCCAAATACACAATCATAAACTTATCCAGATATTCACGGAAAATATTGTGCATAAAGGACTGAAAGACTGACGGAGCATTGGAGAGTCCAAAAGGCATTACCAAATACTCAAAATGGCCCTCAGGCGTATTAAATGCGGTTTTCCACTCATCACCCTGTTTTATCCGCACCAGATTATACGCACCGCGAAGATCTATCTTAGTGAACCACCTGGCCCCCTTAATGCGAGCAAACAAATCAGTTAATAATGGCAAGGGATACTGATATTTGACTGTAATCTTATTTAGAAGGCGATAATCTATACAAGGCCTCAGGGAACCATCTTTTTTTGCCACGAAAAAAAAACCTGCTCCCAGAGGGGACGAAGATGGACGAATATGTCCCTTTTCCAAGGACTCCTTAATATAATTCCGCATAGCAGTATGCTCTGGTAGTGACAGATTAAATAAACGACCCTTAGGGAACTTACTGCCAGGAATCAATTCTATAGCACAGTCACACTCTCTATGAGGAGGGAGCGAATTGAGCTTAGGCTCCTCAAAAACATCCCTATAGTCAGACAAAAACGCAGGGATCTCAGAAGGAGTAGATGAAGCGATTGAAATCGGAGGTGCATCACCATGAACCCCCTGACATCCCCAGCTTAACACAGACATTGTTTTCCAGTCCAGGACAGGATTATGAGTTTGTAACCATGGCAGACCCAGCACTAGTACATCATGTAAATTATACAGTACAAGGAAGCGAATCACCTCCTGATGAACGGGAGTCATGCGCATGGTCACTTGTGTCCAGTACTGCGGTTTATTCATAGCCAATGGTGTAGAGTCAATTCCCTTCAGAGGAATAGGAACTTCCAGAGGCTCCAGACTAAAACCGCAGCGTTTAGCAAATGACCAATCCATAAGACTCAGGGCAGCGCCCGAATCCACATAGGCATCGACGGAAATGGAAGACAGTGAAAAAATCAGAGTCACAGACAAAATGAACTTAGGCTGCAGAGTACCAATGGCAAAAGATTTATCAACCCTTTTTGTGCGTTTAGAGCATGCTGATATAACATGAGCTGAATCACCACAATAAAAACACAATCCATTTTTCCGCCTATAATTTTGCCGTTCACTTCTGGACTGAATTCTATCACATTGCATAGTCTCAGGTGCCTGTTCAGAAGACACCGCCAACTGGTGCACGGGTTTGCGCTCCCGTAAACGCCGATCAATCTGAATGGCCATAGCCATAGACTCATTCAGACCTGTAGGCGTAGGGAACCCCACCATAATATCCTTAATGGCCTCAGAAAGACCATTTCTGAAGTTTGCAGCCAGGGCGCACTCATTCCACTGAGTAAGCACCGACCATTTCCGAAATTTTTGACAATATATTTCCGCTTCATCATGCCCCTGAGAGAGGGCTAATAAAGCCTTTTCAGCCTGAATCTCCAGGTTAGGTTCCTCATAGAGCAATCCCAATGCCAGAAAAAACGCATCCACACTGAGCAATGCAGGATCCCCTGGTGCCAATGCAAATGCCCAATTCTGAGGGTCGCCCCGCAGGAAAGATATTACAATCTTGACCTGTTGAGCAGGGTCTCCAGAGGAGCGAGATTTTAAAGAAAGAAACAATTTACAATTGTTCCTGAAATTCAGGAAGGTAGATCTATCTCCAGAAAAGAACTCTGGAATAGGAATTCTAGGTTCAGACATGGGAGTGTGAACAACAAAATCCTGTATGTTTTGAACTTTTGCCGCGAGATTACTCAGCGGCAGCGGCATTTAACCGGCGCTTCCGGCCATCCGGCTGGAAATGAGCGCATCGCTGACCCCCGTCACATGATCCGGGGTCAGCGATGCATCAGAATGGTAACCATAGAGGTCCTTGAGCCCTCTATGGTTACTGATCCCAGCTAGCTGTGAGCGCCACCCTGTGGTCGGCGCTCATAGCACACCTGCAATTCAGCTACATAGTAGCAATCTGATGATCACTGCTATGTAGCAGAGGCGATCAAGTTGTGCCAGCTTCTAGCCTCCTATGGAGGCTATTGAAGCATGGCAAAAGTAAAAAAAAAAAGTTAAGAAAAAGGGAAAAAAATAAAAAAATATAAAAGTTTAAATCACCCGCCTTTCGCCCCATTCAAAATAAATCAATAAAAAAAAAAATCAAACCTACACATATTTGGTATTGCTGGGTTCAGACTCGCCCGATCTATGAATAAAAAAAGGATTAACCTGATCACTAAACGGCGTAGCGAGAAAAAAATTAGAAACGCCAGAATTACGTTTTTTTGGTCGCCGCGACATTGCATTAAATTGCAATAACGGGCGATCAAAAGAACGTATCTGCACCAAAATGGTATCATTAAAAACGCCAGCTCAGCACACAAAAAATAAGCCCTCAACCGTCCTCAGATCATGAAAAATGGAGCCGCTACGGGTATCGGAAAATGGCACAATTTTTTTATTTTTTTTTAGCAAAATTTGGAATTTTTTTTCACCACTTAGATAAAAAATAACCTAGATATGTTAGGTGTCTATGAACTCGTAATGACCTGGAGAATCATAATGGCAGCTCAGTTTTAGCATTTAATGAACCTAGCAAAAAAGCCAAACAAAAAACCAGGGTGGGATTGCACTTTTTTTTGCAATTTTACCGCACTTGCAATTTTTTTCCCGTTTTGTAGTACACGACATGCTAAAACCAATGATGTCGTTCAAAAGTACAACTTGTTTTGCAAAAAGTAAGCCCTCACATGGCCATATTGACGGAAAAATAAAAAAGTTATGGCTCTGGGAAGGAGGGGAGCGAAAAACAAACACGGAAAAACGGAAAATCCCAAGGTCATGAAGGGGTTAATCGCTAACTGAAAAGATGGTAACAAATTGCACGCTTTCGAGACTACTCAGGTCTCTTCATCAGGCATAGACTAAAAGAAATTCTGGAGAATCACATATTTATGCACAACACATCACAGAAAAAAAAAACAGAAAAAAAATGGATAAGACAGGTGACATGAAGCAGAATTACCATGAGTGATTAACAGTTATGTCCATAAATATTGGACCAGTTCTTAGATAAGGAATGTTTTATTGTCCTCTGATTGGGGTCTGGTTCTGTTGTGATGACCCCACATGGTCTGATGGGCAAATTCCTTAGTTGATGTAAAAAGACATAAATCCATGGGACACATTCATTCCTGCACAAAGACTGTCAAAGGTCATCATCAGTTTATATTCCCATATTCTTCTGTCTGAGATTTGAGGCTACCTTTTAATACAAGTAATTTCATGTCTATAATGTTATGATCTGGGAGACAGAAATGTATTGCCACAGGTAGATCCATTCTTTTTTCTCTTATTGTATGGCGATGAGCGTTCATCCCTGTTCTCAGTTTCTGCCCTGTTTCCCCCACATACAGACCCCCAGTTGGACATTTAGTACAAATGATTAGGTACACCACATTAGAAGTGACGCAGCTGAAAGTACCTGGGATCTTGTAGTCCTGATGTGAATTTGGGATCTTTATCTTGTCTGTGGTCATTATAAATGGACAGGTTTTACATTTTTTCTGGTTGCAAGGAAAGGTACCTGCAGCTGTTGGAGAGGACAGGGAGCTTTTGACAATGATACTTCTTAGATTTGGGGGCTGCCTAAAACACAGTAGTGAGGGGTCTGGAAAAATGTATTGCTAGCAGGCATCTTTTTGTAGTAAGGGTTGTAATTTCCGTGCAGCTCCCCTTAGCGCCTCCAGATTTGGATTGTAGGTGACCACTAGAGGCACCCGATTATTTTCTTATTTAGCTTTGTAATGTAGCAGGTGATTCCTTGATATTCTAGTTGCTCTTGTAATCTGGTTTTCAATTGTTCTTGGATGGTAGCCCTAAAAAGGTCTTTCTGAGGCGACCAAGGTGTTCATCTCTATCCATGGGGTTGGAACATATACAATTGTATCTGATGGCTTGGCTGTAGACAATAGTTTTTTATGTGTTTTGGATGGAAACTGTCCCATTTAAGGTATGTTGGTCGGTCGATTGGCTTCTGGTACAGGGATGTCTCTATTTCATTGTTCTGCAGCTTAATGATGGTGTCCAAAAAGTTAATTTCAGTGCAGGAGTAGCTAAAGCTCTGCTATGTGAAGCACAGGCTCCCAGGAATTTACAGGAACTGGAGGCTTTTTGCCAAGAAGAGTGGGCAGCTTTACCATCTGACAAACTAGAGAACCTCATCCACAACTACCACAAAAGACTTCAAGCTGTCATTGATGTTAGAGGGGGCAATACACGGTATTAAGAAATGGGGTATGTGAAATTTTGATCAGGGTCATTTGGATGTTTTGGGTTGTCATTATGATTTAAAAAGAGAAAACACAGTAGTTTCACAATAAATGGCTTCACACAACCACTAACCATTAGTGGAGAAAAAGGTTTGGTGTTATAATTCATATTCTCTGAAAAAAAGGCCAAGAAAGGGAAAATTGTGTCGGGATATATAAACGTTTCAGCACAACTGTACCTGCATGCAACCTTCGCTCCTCACAAGATCTCCTTGTCTACTCCCCCCTATCTCCTCTTCCCACAATCATACAAGATTTCTCCCATGTATCCTCCCTACTTGGGAACTCTCTACCCCAACATATCAGACTTTCACCTCTCGTGGAAACCTACAAAAGGAACCTGAAAACCTACCTCACTGCAGTGACCCTCACTCCACCATACCGCTGCACAGTCAGCTCTACCCTCACCTACTGTATTCTCACCCATCCCTTGTAGACTGTGAGCCCTCATAGGCAGGGTCCTCTCTCCTCCTGTACGAGTTGGTGACTTATATTGTTCATGATTATGGTACTTGTTTTTTAGTATGTATACCCCTTTTCACATGTAAAGCGCCATGGAATGAATGGCGCTATAATAATAATCTTGTATTGTCTAATGCAGCCAGGCAATTGTTGTGGATTTAACACCAGTCTGGAGACATCTCTTTAAAAAAAAAAAAAACAGTTCTGTACCTTGCCATTTCAACTCTCAAGCCTGCTTGATCCTGAGCTGGAAGAAATTCTCAAGTCCCATAGTGAGGCGAAAAGTATGTACCTTTTCCCTAATACTTTTTTTCTCCTTTTTGTTCCCAAGACAAGAGATCTCTAAAGTTCAACAGAAAATTCTGTAACAGGATACACTCCAGACACAAGTCTGATCCCACTGCCTCAAGAAAAAATTCCAGAGATTGACATGTGATTCCCGAAGTTGACCTCCAATAGGAGGAAGATTGTCCTTATTCTGTCTCATCTAGTCCACACCGTCCTCTGACGCATGGGTAACAGCCATTGTTACAAGAGGCTATTCTCTGGAGCTAGAAAGTTTCCAGCAGACCGCTTTTTTGCAAAAAAAAAAAGCTTGACATCTAGTTGTCATGCATCTTATACAAAAATTTGTCATCAAAGGCGCTTTAGAACAAGTGCCCTTTCATGCTGTAGATATGGGGGTGTACTTTACAATTTTTACTGTATCCAAACCAGGAGAGAAATTGCATTTAGTAATAGATTTGACTTACTTGAACAACTTTTAACTAAAGATAAAGTTAAAAATTGAGTCTATATATTCAACCATTTTATCTTATAAAAAAAAAAAACTATCTCGCCACTATAGATCTCATGTTTACCTATCACCATGTCCCAATTCTCCCAATTCACAGGAAATATCTCAACATTCTTTAGTTTTCCATTTGAGATTTCGGTAGCTTGGAGAATATTTACAAAGAGGGAAGCAGTTTACTCTGCGGCCCTCAGACGGCACGATGTCCATGTCATTCCGTACTTAAACGACTGGCTAATCAAGGCTTCTTCGGAATGACATCTGATTCATCATCTTCATACTACTCTGAATTGTCTAACAACAACAATAAATCCCTCAACAGGGCAGACAAAGTCCGCCTGCGCCCGAGCCGCAGCGTGAAGACAAGAAGAGGACATCATCTGATGAAGATAGGAGGCGCCGGACCGCGACACCCATCGAACCGGGACTGCCCCTGGGTGAGTATAATCTAACCTTTTTCTCATCTTTTAGGATACATCGGGGGGGGGGGGGCTTATCTACAGCATTACAGAATGCTGTAGATAAGCCCCTGATGCTGGTGGGCTTAGCTCACCTTCCATTTTGGGGGTGACAAGTTCCCTTTAACATTCTCCCATCCACCAAAGAAAATCTGAGGTTGTAGCAAACTCAAGGTTGTCTACTGATAGACAAATGTCTTCTCTGCCACTGACCTCTAGTCCTCACTTCAGATGCATTCCACTTGGGTTGAGCTGCTCATGTAGGATATTGTGTTAAGGGGATTTGGACCTCGAAATAACTTATCTTCTTATACAACCTTAGAGATTTAAGGGTCGTCAAGCTAGCACTCTTTCACTTCCACTCATGTATTGTACCTTAATAAACTGAAATGTACAAGAAGTCCAGTACTAGGCAACAAATGTCGCCAGATATTCATCTGGGCTGAGTAGAATCTAAAAAATATCACAAGGGTTCACATCTAAGGTCTAAACTTCAGAGCAGATTGGCTCAGGTGGATTCTTATTCATTCTGAATGGAGTCTAGATGAAGAGATTCTCTATCTCAATTCTCAAAATGAGAATTTCAGATTTTGATTTGATGGCAACCAGGAGCAATACAAAAAGAACGAAATGTTGCTCCCTTCAGAGAATAAATCATCCTTGGGCTTTCCATTTTGTCTCTCCATTTTGTGGAAAAACATGATGATCTATGTCTTTCCCCCTCTACAATTTATGATCAGAGTTCTCAACAAGATCAGAAGGGAAGTGGAAGCCATAGCCATGCTTCCATTTTGACCTCAAATGGTTTGATTTTTGTTTGTATTTTCTCTTTCGAGAGGCAGATTATGGAAACTACATCTTCACTGCAATCTCATGTCACAGGGCAGTAATCTCAACCCTGATCTGTCTAAACTTCAGCTGAAGGACCCGAGGCTGATCGGGAAAACCTCAGAAGCCAACAGTTTCCAGAAAAGGTAATGATACTCTAACTACTGCGAAATGACAAGCCAGAGATGGTATGTCACTCTCCATAAGGAGAAACGTTACCCCTTAGACCCCACTCCAGAGCCTCTCACCTAGCCAAATCAGTTCTTCGCACTGATGAGGGCCAATAGCCCAAAACACCGTGTCTGCGAATTGAGATACTGATTTGGCTTTTATCCTAAGTCATATTGCACGACTCGTTAAAGGGTTGATTGTGACTTGTAGGATCGCTACTTCCAATAGGTGGCGCTATAGAGTAAAGTCCTCTTTTTCTCAGAAGAGGCAATTTGCATATTTAAATTCCCAGAGGAGCATTGCACGGCGAATAAGCCTCCTTACCTTGACAAGCCAGAGATGGTATGTCACTCTCCATAAGGAGAAACGTTACCCCTTAGACCCCACTCCAGAGCCTCTCACCTAGCCAAATTAGTTCTCATGCTTCGCACTGACGAGGGCCAATAGCCCGAAACACCGTGTCTGCGAATTGAGATACTGATTTGGCTTTTATCCTAAGTCATATTGCATGACTCGTTAAAGGGCTGATTGTGACTTGTAGGATCGCTACTTCCAACAGGTGGCGCTATAGAGTAAAGTCCTCTTTTTCTCAGAAGAGGCAATTTGCATACCATTAAAGAAGTTGTCCACTACTATAACCTTTTTTTTTTTTTTTTTTCATAAATCTTGCTATTATGGGCCACTGAAAACATCTACTGTGTTTATTTTAGCAATATTACCTTTTATCATGCTGTAGCAGCACATTTTAGTGCTGGATTCAGCTCTCATGGGGTTAATCGACAACTTCCTTTCTCCTGAGTCATTGTGCTCTAATACTACAAGTTCCATGATGCATTGCACTGCTACTAAGCCTGAACCTAGCACACCCTCTCTAAAACACACCCCAACCCCTCCCTCCTCTCCCTCCTCTAGCTTCAAAAAGATTTGTGATGTCATTTCTGTCCAACCTCCTCTTTTACATTTGTCCAACCCACACTCCATTACAGATAGATAGAGGGAAAGATAGATAGATGGATAGATAGATAGATATGAGATAGATAGATAGATACATACATACAGATATAGGTCTATTTCCATAGATATGTCCATATCCATGTTTCTAAACCCCTTCACCCCCTTGAGCTTTTTTGTTTTCGTTTATCGCTCCCCTTCTTTCCAGAGCCATCATTTTTCCGTCAATATGGCCATGTGAGGGCTTATCTTTTGCAGAACAAGTTCTACTTTTGAACGCCATCATTGGTTTTAGCATGTCGTGTAGCAGAAAATGTGAAAAAAATTCAAAGTGCAATGAAATGGCAAAAAAAGTGCAATCCCACGCTTGTTTTTTGCTTGGCTTTTTGGCTAGGTTCACTAAATGCTAAGGCTGTGTGCACACGTTGCGGATCTGATTGCAGATCCGCAGCGTTTTTTGCTGCACTGAATTGCATCAAATCCGCAGTGTAGTGTACAACCAATGCAAGTCTATGGGAGCCGCAGACTTGTGCACATGCTGCGGAAAAAAGCCGCACCGAAACCGCACCAAGAACTGCATCAAAACCGCACCAAAAACTGTATCAAAACCGTACCAAAACTGCGAAACTGCACCAGGTTTTGATGCAGTTTTTGGTGCAGTTTTGATGCAGTTTTTGGTGCAGTTTTTATGCTTTTTTGGGTGCGGTTTATGCGCGGTTTTAATGCCGTTTTTGGAAATAAGTAAATAAACGGAAAATGTGCATGATTTGAATGGAAACATGCATGAAAAAACGGATTCCAAGGCCGGATTCATCAGTTCACAGCTCAGTTTCATACTTTTTTTGCCGGATCCGTCGCTGTGCGTTTTTTCGCCGGACAGAAAAAACGTTCCTCTGTATGTGTTTTCCATCCGGCGGAAACAGCTTTTTTGACGGATCCGGCAAAAAACGGATGAAACTCTATGAGAAAAAGACGGATCCGTCGGAAAAAAATGGATCCGTTTTTTTCAAAAACTCGCCGAATTGTGCCTCACGGCAAAAACCTGATGTGTGAAAGCAGCCAAATATATGGATAGATACATCTATGTATCTATAGATATATCTATAGATAAATATATCTATAGATAGATATATCCATAGATATATAATAGAAAGGCCGATGTTTCTATAAGGCTACTTTCACACTTGCGTTTTTCGCAATCCGTCTTTTTGGGAAAAAAACGGATCCTGCAAATGTGCTCGCAGGATGCGTTTTTTACCCATAGACGTGTATTAGTGAAGGATCGCGACGGATGGCCACACGTCGCGTCCATCGTGCAACGGATGCGTCGTGTCGTGTTTTGGCGGACCGTTGGCACATCCGTCACGTCTGCCATTTTCTACCGCGCAAAACTCCGCCCCCTCCTCCCCGGACTTCAGAATGGGCAGCGGATGCGTTGAAAAACTGCATCCGCTGCCCACGACGTGCACAAATTTCACAACGTGCGTCGGTACGTCGGCCCAACGCATAGCGATGGACCCGTGCCGACGCAAGTGTGAAACAGGGCTTAATGAGCGTTTAATTTAATAAAAAACTGAAAAAAATGGCGTGGGCTCTTCTGCGCCAGAGGGGGAAAGCCGACGGCCGAGGCCAATATTTGTAGCCTGCTATGAATATCAGCCCGCAGCTGTCTGCGTAGCCTTTACTGGCTATTAAAATAGAGGGACCCCCCCAAAAATGCGTCGTTTTAGCGTGCGTTTTGTTGCGTTTTTGTTTGCGTTGTGCGTTGCGTCTCCGACGCTGCGGCGCACAACGCAAATGTGAACGTAGCCTTAGATGCGCCAATTCCGGCACTGAGGCTGGTTTCACACTTGCGTTTTTGGACGCTGCGTTTTAGCGCTAAAAAACGCATGCGTTTTTTCCTATACTTAACATTAAAAACGCATGCGTTTTTTCGCATGCGTTTTGACGCATTTTCGGCAACGCATGCGTTTTTGAACGCACGCGTTTGTTTGCGTTAAAAACGCATGCGTTTTTATAGAAAAAAAAACAGAAAAAAACACTGAAAAACCACCCACCACCATCAGGGTGATAAAGGGATCCAAACCCTAACCCTACCCCTAACCGTTTAATGAACATTTTATGACATAGTGCCATGATATTTCAGTGCCACGTATATAAGTGCCACGTATGTAAGTGC